>NC_134402.1:235838665-236138665 GCF_038048845.1 Mixophyes fleayi
AAATTCTGATTTTTTAAAAAAAAACATATACTATACTGTCATATGTACTTTCCATTGGCCAAAAATAACATTCACAAGTTAATTCAGAGGTATTATCAACACAGGATATGGTTGATTGCTGAATATTTGGCAGATGAGGCTGACATTACCCAGCTAAGGCCTTCTAGTTTGTCAAATTAAGCATTAGTTGCAGCATAGCAGCAAACAAACCCATCAGTCAAGCTTGATTTTTTATTTTGTCAAGGTGCTATTACTGGATAACTCACATCAGCGATTCTCAGATCATAAATCCTGTAAGAGTTGGGTATCAAAGCTTGGATAACCTTACACCGTTATTCTCTAGTTTTTTCTGACTTATTATGTATTTTCTTTTTTATGTAGACAATTACAGATGTATGCATATGTATATGGTTTGACTTGTTTGACTTTAGTAACAAAAACTATGGTTTGCTTCTAGACTTTAAAAATTAAATGTTAGAAATATTATGAATATGAGTTATTTTAAAAATATGTATCCAAGACATATTCTCAGAAGTGGCCTGCCACCACTGTCTCAGAAGGGCTGGGGTCGGCCTCTACCTACTCCTCCACAGTAACCTCGGCCTCCACCCCTGGAGCCCCACTCCTAATGGCAATATTATGAAACACCACACACAGAGTAAAAATGTTGCATACTTTGCTCGGCGTATACATTATTGCAATACCAGACCGGTCAAAGCACCTAAATCTTGCCTTTAAAAGCTCAAAGGCCCTCTCCACAACTGATCTGGTGGCTGTATGTGCTGAGTTGTATGCAACATCATGCTCTGTGTGTGGAAGAAAAAGAAAGACAAAGTAACCAAACGTTAGTATACACTTCTAAAAACAAAGGAACCCCCAAAAAATGGTCATATAATATGGCGGAGCTAGTATAGTAAAAAAAATATATTTGTAACTAAAGTCGGGATTAATTAGCAAAAGGAAATACAAAAAGCAATAAACATTTTGTTCTTGCTAAAGCACATTCCATTTGAGGGTGAAGAAATGCTACAATGTGATTTCCACTTTTTAGTTGCAGGAGGCCATGGCCAATATCTAATTTACATAAAATTGATAGGTTTAAATTAATCAAAAAATATAGTGAGCACTACAAATACACATACACATTTTCAATACAAGACACATTTATAACCACATTAGCATTCAATGCATTTTAAAAAGTTCATGGCATTTTGGACTGATTGATTAATTTTGTTAATACATCCAGGCTAAATTTTTATAATTAAACTATCTAGGTAAATTAAATTTTGGCTTACTTCCACCTCTGCTTAGGTATGTGGGCTTGGAAAGTTAACCTTAAAAAAATATGAACATATTGAGATTTTGGTATGATCATGTTACAGACCATGTTGTTTCTTCATTTTAAAACATAGACAATTAACATGAGTCTTGTTAGTTTGTAATCAAAACACATAAAAAAAAACTTGCGTTGTCATATGCACAATATCACCCAATGGTGAAATCTATCATCCGAGGACAGGTTTCAATTTCTGACTACAGTATAAAGAAAGGTCATGAATGACAACTAAAGGTTATTAAGACACATATTAAAAAATAAAAAAACAATTAACAAGCAGCCACACGTCTCCATGTGGCCTTGCAACCCCTTGCCTCTCTTGCTATTTGCGCCATATCCCTGATTGCCGAAAAACAAAGGAGTCATGGGTACTCCCTCCATATGGCAACCAGGTCACAAATTAGGAGAGACAAATCAAATATAGCCTGGACATTTATCGAGTGGAAATGCTTCAGATTCAAATAAACGGAAGCATTTCTAACCGACGGGACTAAGGCTACATGTGTTCTATCTACTGCCCCTATGACATGCGGAAAGCTGGCTATGGTAACTGTCACTTTAGCCACACAAGGGACTCCTCATTAAGTGGCAGATGGATAAATTACGTGAGCCACGACAGGAACGCCCTGAGCACAACCTTTAGTACTCGACTGAAGGTGGTCTGGGACATCCCTGCAGCGACTCCCACTGTTGTTTGGAACGAACCAGTGAAATAAAAGTGCTGTAAAGCCAACAGTGTGGTCAAAGGTGGTATTGCTGTCGGGATGTCGCGTATTGGTTCTAGGTCCCTCTGCACAATGAGCAGGGTATCCATTATAACATGAGGAGTGAACCAATAGCGATGGACCACCTCAGCATCTGATATCCCAAAGATGCTGACACGTAACCTGAAGACACACTCCCTGGGACAGCGATGTTGGACCAGTTGCTGGTTTTGGAAGGGTGGATACAGTCGCCCTCCTTACAGCCGTTGTAGTTGGAATATAGGCTATAAAGAGTATAAACATACTTACAACAAGTTCATCCATCATATTTCTCTTTTTTTATATTTAGTACGTGAGGCAAAATGAGAAAAAAATAAGAAAAAATTACTAAAAAACTCTGAGACCTGCCAAAGTGACAAGACACATATAAAGAAGCATCTACACCCAAAAGTAGCAGAAAGAAAATTTAAAGAGACACAAGAATATGTAGTACAGGATACTTACTGCACATATAGTTCAGAAGGAGTGGACAACCACCAAAAGACAACTTAAATAATTCCACTAGGGGTCAAATTGGAAAAGGCAAAACAGAAATGCTGGAGAACTGTTTGGGGGAGGGGGGGGGATGAGAAAAAAGTTAGAAAAATTAAGTAAAAACTCTGAAACCTGCCAAATTGACAAGACACACACACATAAAGAAGCTTCTTAAAAAACAATCTTTTAAAACACTTTAACCTACCCACCCAACCCCCCCCCCCTACTACAAAATAAAAATATTCACAACATTGCAATGAAAACTAGAGATGCATTGTTATTATGGGCACTAAAATTGCTTAAAAAATGTTGGGGGTGTGGTGTCTAAAACAAATAGAAAACATACCTCTCCAAACAAAGACATGAACTTCCTCTACACTCCCACAAATTAACGATTTCATCAAGCAGTGTGTTAAAATGAATGGTAATGAGAGAAGTGTATGCAGGTGTATGGTCCGTTGCAGGATTAGATGACAAGATCTGCAGGTGCGTTTAAACAGAGCTGTATACTTGTATGTGTCGCTTATGGAAGAGTGCACTAGGCATTTTTATATACTTGTAACTATGAATGTTTGTGTTTATTTATGTTTGCGAATTATTAGGAGATCATTTTGCATCCTCAGTTTTTAAAACAATCACACTTTACAGATGGCAGATGCTTCATGTCGGTGAACAAGAATGTGTGTGTAATTCCTAATTTTTCACATTACAACTTTAGGTTTACACACGTGCCTGTGTTGTGTTTATTTTGAGCAGTATTATATATCCCCTGTAACCATCCTGAACATAGCCTTATAAGTGTGGAGTTTGTGTGTATGTTCTCCCCATGTTTGCGTGGGTTTTCTTTAACAATCTAATTCCATTTAATGAAAATTTGGCCATCCTGCGACCTGTAGTGTACCAGGGACACATTACTTTAATGTCTTTCAGGTACATTCATCACACCTTAGAAATAGGTATTATACCCTAAGAAAAAATAAGACGAAACAGACCTTGAAAATAATTTTGTTACAAAAGGATGGGGAATATACTAAAAGAAAAATGTTATGGGGGGTTACAACAGACACAAGCAGCTTAGCAAAATAAAGGTCATGAAAACAATAGTTACAAATATAAACTGATAACAGATACACAGGCAAGCCATCCCAAACCGTACATGCAATGAAGCATGTGAAAAAATATTCAACAGGCACATAGGAACATTTTCTAATAGAGAAGCATTATTATGGCTCCTAAAAGATTCAATACAGTTAACATAAGACAGAGAAATCCTCTCAGGAACAACAAACATGAACAAAATATAGGGGCATATTAAATTAGGTTTCCGGTCCTAGGTAACACGCGCTACGTGGAAAGTGCGCAGTATTGATGGTAATACGGTACCGCAATAACGCAGATTTTCCTACGCAACATTATGGGGTACGCACGAAAATCCACGCTATTGCGGTGCCGGGGATTGACTTCGCGGAACGAAAACCTAATTGAATATGCCCCATAGAATGATAACTATAAATAATATACATCAACCACTGAAATTTAGACACATGTCACTATATTTTCTTTTAAATTTAAATTAAAAAACAAACAAAAACATTTATATTACATAAATAAAATAAAAAATCATAATGGTTTGTTCTGTGAGAAATGTATGCAGGTCTTGTATAATCATTTTTGTGACCAGGGGGACAAGAGTAGATTTTCACTGTTAGCATTTTTCTCAACTGCCACTGTTAGCAGTTTGGAGTTAGACATGACCCTGAGCTTGTCTAAGTGTAGCGCATGGATTTAATGAAAACACTGCATGCAATAAAGTATTGTTCTTATGCATCCTGAGGTAGACACCCATTTTCATTAAGTCATAGCAGTCTCAGTCCATCGCACACCCCTTTTTACCTTCAAGTGCACAGAGTTTTGTAAGTGGTGTTTGAGTACGTAAACGCTATTACAATGAGTACTTAATCTTACCTAACTAACATTTTTGCGTATTTTTCTGCCTGTTCTGGGCATGTGCAATGAGGTTTTGCACACAATACTGTCACAGGCATCAGGACTGAAGGTTTACCTTCTGGTATTGGCACGGCTAAACTGAGAGGTGTGGAGTTTAACATGCCTCTGGTCTTCACCAGGGATCCCCGCAAAGAGGTTTAGGTTTTGCTGTAAAGAGACATGCAGCTTGTGGCCCTCCCGGTTAGCCAACAGCGAGGCAATTGGTGAACAAGCGTGGTCGTGCAATCCGAGGTTAAATCATGCAGGCAATGGAAGTCCCAAAGGAGCAGACAAAGCTAAGTCAGGAAGCCAGGAGTCAAACCAGGAGATCTGTATAGATAAGAGGAAGATCCAAAAGCAGAGTCAGACAGAACTGTGTCAAAAACCAGATAATCAGGCAGGATGCTTGGAAGCAAACAGGAGCACTGGAGCATTGGGCAACCTAGATACTCTTGCACCCTCGTGGTGTCAGAGGCCTCTTTATATAGTGTAGGGAAACCTCTGATTGGTGGCAGGAATTAGGCGGGCAGGACGCTGACAGAAGCTTTCCGCGTATGCGACTGCGACGCGAGTCAACAGCACATGCGTATGCTGACGCAAGGCAAAGAGAATGGAACACATCTCGTTCCATTCAGGATGCGATTGCGCAGAGAAGGAAGGCGATCAATTTGGGCACAGAGTGGAAGTGCAGAAACAGCGCCTGACAGATACGCACAAAATCTGCACATATTTCCCTTGATAAATCAGGCTCAAGAAATTTAAAAGGCAGCGAGAGCTTAGCCTTCCTGCCAGTTCTAGCACCCCTGCCCTGCAATTTTCTAGCCAACTCCTTGCTCTGTGAACCTTTATCTGATTACCTGTGTTTGACCTTTGGCTTGTTATCTGGAACTCACTTGTTTGCTGATTGTCCTGTTACCTGGACCTCGCTTTTTTGCTGATTACCTGTGTTTGATCTTTGGCTTGTTATGTCGACCTCGCTTGCTTGCTGATTGCCCTGACCTCGTGGCTCATTCTCTGTATCACCCTTGTTTACTGCCAGTCCCAACCTTTTAACCTGTTCCCGCAACCCTCCTTGCTTGCCTTCGGCCCTTAACCTCTGGTTTGGTGATGACTATCTTGAACGTCCTAATTCTGCCCTTCCAGTGTTAGTTATGAGCTTTTACATTTCTGATTATATACTGGGGGCATCCAAGCTCCTGTGAGTGCATCTATCTCTGTGGGAAAGGCAGCTGGTACAGGTAAAGACATTTTCTCCCTGTTCTAAAAGCTTATGACAGTTACTGGGAAGCTGTAACAGTAGGCCACAGGATTACAGCAGATAATAGCAGTTGTGCAGGATCTTGAAAGCAGAATTGTTCATACATAGTTCTTATAAGGCAGCAGTGGGCAACAGGCGACCCACAGGCTGTTTGAGGCCCATCGATTCTTCTCTTATGGCCCCCAGCCAGCTGCTCCCAATGTTATTAGAACAGGTGCAGCAATTACCGTGTCATGACGCCTCTTCTACACAGTGCATGGACGACACGCACATCCCAGAGGACTATTCCTTCCTATGTGCAGCCCCATTGAAGGCTGGAGAACACTTTTCTAAGGACTGTTATACATCAATATGTGGTATTGATAATCAGTTACAAGATGGTTCTCATAGAATACAGCAACATGTGCTCTTTATATAGAGCCAAAACCCCCTCCCCCCAAAATAAAGTCAAATAAGCACTGTGACGAAATAAGGGGTTTCACCTTAACGAGGCTGCACCTTGTTTCTCTCAAAATGTAGACTATATCAGCATATACTTTTTTATTCTTATGTGTTCCCCAGATCCCCAGGGTTTAAGAGTGGGGGACAGTATCCCATTACTTGGGGGTAACTTTACACAGTGTTTATAATCTGTTACTATGCAACGGTGGTGTGCTTTTATGTATGGTAGTGCCAGAACATTGTTACAATGTTGAAATATATATACGTATGTCACTTCTAACCTAAATATGTACATATATGCACAAATAATGGGGAACTGTTATGTGTTTGTTTTGGGAAATGTTTTTGATAATTTTTTTGAATGTTTATGTCAGGATTATATTAAATGTGTATATATTTTTCTTAAACATGGTCAGATGGGTTACGGGTAATGATCAGGGCTGGGCTAGTTCCAAGATACAGGTGAGGGGTCTGTAGTGGCATTCATTCCCCCCTCCTTTCTCTACAGGAAGCTTTGATCAGCTAGAAGCTAGTTCTGGTTGAAAAAGTATGTGGGAGTGTCACTTAACCATTTTGGTATTGTCCCTAAATTAGCCTAAGTCTGTCCCCATTGCTTCAGGTTGTGGCAAGTTAGTTTGGAGTCAAAACCAGCATGAGGCCAAGAGATGTATTGGCATGAGAAGGTACTCTGTAACAGCTCCATATGACAGATGCTAGATCAACTGTTGGAGTTTTTGGCTTCTGCTGGACTGGTGTTCGCTCACCCTTCCTCAGCGAATCACCCAGTGAGTCTGATAACTTGGTGGGCCTGCTGGAGCAGGGGGGACATTTTATTAGATTCCTACCATACCAATAGAGGAAAAGAACATTGGACCAAGCAGCCAGATCTCAATGAACAAGGAGAAAGGGTGATTGCAATCTTTGGGGCTAGAGAGGCTTAAGGGGCAGAGTGTATGTTAAACCTGCCTGGCATTTGTTTAAAGTGTATTTTATTCTAGTGTATTGTATAATAATATATTGTACCATAGAGCTTTATAACTGCTTTGCCTGAGTGATTGGTTAATCCCTAGAAGATACTGGATATACTTGCCTGGTATTGTAAGGCACCCCTGGGTGACAAGCCAGTTCACATTGGGCCAGATAAGCCTGATATGTTCCCAAGCATTTGAAATACTCTAAATTGATGTTTAAGCTAAGGGGGCAATCTGGCAGAGGGGTTAGACTGCACTGAGCTAATCAATCAGGACTAGACTTGACTGGGTCAATGGGCAAAGACTCTATGAGCATACCCAGCTCATTTATCCAGTTGGTTGAACAAGGGCAGACCTCTCTTCATGTCATCGGGAAAACTTACAGCACAGTGATTATTACATAATAATGTTTAGCATCATGGAATAGCTCTGGTAACAAAGAGCAATGAGCTATCTGAAATAGGGATACAAACACAATATATAGTAATCTATAATTTAATGAAGAACTGTATGCTTGATCATTGAATCATTTCCCTATTTTCTCTAATGCAAATACACAGGACAGGAAACCCACTGACAAGACATGAATGTAGGCCCAGAAGAGATGCTAATTAACAGAAGATTTTCTGTTTTAAAATGATACACAAACCATGCTGTTGGCAAACTACCTTGAAAATTATTAATACATCCCTCTATATTTGTAATTTAAATTTGCTGTGAGTCTGACACATTAGGAAACAATGACCCCACATATAACATGCAGAGGAAATTTTAAATATGTCTCCTTACATAATTGTTACTGAAATTATATATAACTACTAGTGCTGTGTAAACATGGGGCTTGCAAATCTTTATAGATTGCATGACACAGAAAGGGGATGACGCCGATGATCGTGCTAATGTTACCAATCGCTATATCTCTGTGCAAGTGATGGCAGTTTGAACTGTTCTTCCAACACTTATTATCTTGGTTCTGTTTCTTGTTTCTTCACATTGCCCTTGCAGCATATGCATTAGTATAAAACATGTTATTTGCCCCAAGTTATAAGTGGTCAGTTCTATTGGTATTTGTTATAAGAAAAGCAGAAGTGCAAGACTTCTATGCCAGTAGTGGTAATGGATATGGCTCCTGAACCTAAGTGCATTAATATGAGCTGGATCCTAATGCTACCATCTCCTAATAATAGTATCCTAATAATGCATATCACACATATAGAAACACAGACAGGATAGGGAAAATACAGACATAACACAGAGAGATTGATAAGAGAGATAGACACACAGATAGGACAGGAAGAGATAGAAAATACTGATTGACACACAGGCCTGACAGAACAAGATAAGAGTAATTTGGCTGGAGAAAACAGACAGAACAGACAGACACACAGGCAGGACAATGAGAAAGTGGATAGAAATACTCACAGTCTTGTTATTCTATTTGGGCCAAGTAGCCCACCATGGCAAAGTACAGTTCAAAAAATGGTACCATGGGCACATTTATTTTAATAAAAGTTACTGAACTCGTCCTCTCGATAGATTTCCCTTTTCTCTCAACCCCTTTTGGATATTTTGGGGTATGTACCAGCTTTATCTCTGTGTCATGTGGAAGTTCCTTTTCCTCCCATAAGTGTAGTGTGACTGAGGCTTTGTGATGATATATATATGGCTCTACCTACCATGCATTGCTGTCAAATAACAAAGAACGCCTCCCAGCAGCAAAAAAATGTGGTCAAGAAGACCTGGTGCCTATAGGGTCTCCAAGCCCCATGTGGCCATAAGGCCTGGTCACAGCTGCAACCACTGTGAACCCCATGTCTATACCACTTATGGTTCCTATCAAAGGAAGAGTTATTAAAATCTATGTCCTTGTGATAAATCCCTGCATTATAGTTGGTTCATATCTGTATTTTTATTTTATCCAGCATTTGCAAATTTATTTGGATGCTCTGACTTCCAAAAAATTAGTGTCAGTCATTCACTATTTAATTTGCACTTACATATTTATTGAAATATTTATGAAAATTAGACCAAAATAGATACTTACATACCTTACTTTAAATCTCACAATTATGCAATTATGCCTTACCACAGAGAGCATATAGGTTACTCTAAGTAATTATTTTTTAAATAATTATAAGGTTAGAGTTAGAAATGAGGGAGCTCAGGAAAATTAATTGCATTTGCTTATGAAACCAGTTAAAATTAATACTCAAAAAAAATTAAATTAGTGAATAATTCTATGATAATAATGGATACTTGAATATCTACTTGGATATCAAGGTCAAGCTTGTCTGAAGCCACAGTGTTCATATCCTTAAACTCTCTAATTAAATTCATTAACTACATTATAATTAATACAGAGGAGTTCCAGAGACACATACCAAGGGGTAAATGTATCAAGCTGAGAGGTTTCCGGCGGTTTTGAAAAACCAATCAGATTCTAGCTATCATTTATTTAGTACATTCTACAAAATGACAGTTAGAATCTGATTGGATGCTATAGGCAACATCTCCATTTTTCAAACCCGCCGAAAAACTCTCAGCTTGATACATTTACCCCCAAGTATATCAAGCAAGTAAAATTTTATAAAAAAAGATGCAGATACAGGTTTGGTTTACAGACATTGCCCTTTTTGTGTCTTGTGGTAACAGATTTTATAGCTAACTGCAAATATTCAAATATACCTTCAAGTATATTAGAGAACATATACTTTTAATTTGCATAAACTGAGTGTGGTATGTGATTCATCAGATAGGTATATGCTGTATAACAATAGATGAGCAATATTTAAAATCATTGTGAACATTATTTGACTCCTTATACATTTGACTGGAAAATTTAGCATGTTTTGCTGGATGAATTTGGCTTCATTTGTTCCCAGTCCTATCCAACCACAGTACACAGCAGAATAAATTGGTAATATTTTCCCAAGGTTTGCAGATTGCACATTGAATGTCATGCAAATTTACAAGTATAGTGTATATGGCCAAGAACAAGTGGAACTTGAAGACTGCAATACTGGAACTTTGCATCTGTGTGAAAGGCCTGTTCTGCCGCAAAACTTCTGCAAAGCTTATCTCTAATCCTACTAGTGATGGGTAGTTCACGAATGATTAGTTCAAATGAACTAATCTTTAAAGTGAACTAAATCATTTAATTCACAGCTCTGGCAAAGATTAGTTCACCAGGAACTAAAACAAGTGGGAGAAGTTAGACACAAAGCGGAGCAGCTCCAGCAGCCTCACTCACTGTCTCATTCACACTGACTCCTTTGTTTCTATTCAGCTCTCTCATTTAATACTCATGAGTCAGTACCTCTAAACTTCCAAAGGTGGCACTGCTGTGCTCAGACATTGTGTGAGACTCTGGAGCTGATCACTGACTATTGGCTAGATTTACTAAGCTGCGGGTTTGAAAAAGTGGGGATGTTGCCTATAGCAACCAATCAGATTCTAGCTTTCATTTATTGAGTACTTTCTACAAAATGACAGCTAGAATCTGATTGGTTGCTATAGGCAACATCCCCACTTTTTCAAACCCGCAGCTTAGTAAATCTAGCCCTATGAGTCATTAGTCATTCTCCTGGCTGGTGTTCATTAGTTAATCTAGTTTATTTCACTCTCCAAATCATTTCACTCTTCGAATAATTTCACTCTTCAAATCATTTCACTCTTCAAATCATTTCACTCTCCGAATAATTTCAATCATTTAGCTCATGAGTCACAGGATACATTCTCTTCCCTGTCAGCTCAAGACACACTGCACTGCTGAGTGCTGCATGCTATA
Organism: Mixophyes fleayi; assembly: GCF_038048845.1. NCBI lineage: Eukaryota > Metazoa > Chordata > Amphibia > Anura > Limnodynastidae > Mixophyes > Mixophyes fleayi. Next base: position 235,849,683 of record NC_134402.1, read on the forward strand.
TACTGTAGTTCTGTTTACTGCACCATATATACAGGGGAGATGTATTAAACCTTCAAGAGAGATAAAGTGGAAGCGTTGCCCATAGCAACTAATCAGTTTCTGCCATTTTATAGACTCGGCTAGATAAATGACAGAAGCTGATTAGTCATAATTGCCAATATTATGTTGGTTACGTCTGGGAGTTCCTGGAGCGGGGTATAGGCGTAGGGAACGGGGCTTCATCAATTGCGCCATTTTGGCCCCACCCCCAGTGATGTGATGCCTATTTTGGGTCTTTATAGATGTACAAATTCTCTCCTAAGGTTTGATACATCGCCCCTATATCCTGATTGCACTGATCACAATTTTAAAGGCAAAAAAAGTGACACTTTATAATACTCTGAATTTGGGTCTTTTTCATTTGCATATTATGGAAATAAAAAATAATAATGAAAATGTAATTAACTTTGCAGAGCTCAACATGTCACTACTAGTTTTTGTATAAGTGATTGCGCTTTTTAAAATATTAAAAATGATCTGACATATTAAACTTATCTGATCATTTTAACAGGACTATAACTCATCTACAGTATGTGTAATAGACTAATTCTATGTCTCCAATCACTTCTCTCAGCAGTGTTCCAGAGCCAGTGATCTAACTGAACCAACTGAGCTAAATGAACTAAATTAACTACTGAGTGAAATGAGTGAAATAAACTACTGAGTGAAATGAGTGAAATGAACTAATCTTTTGAACTAATCTTTTGTGTGAACTAGATCAGAATGAACTAATCTTCAAAATGAACTAGATTTCCCATCACTAAATCCTACTATTAAAAGTATAATACCTAGGAGGACAGTATACTGGATATACACTAGAGGGCAAGCTTTGACCATGGTTAGACTGAACTACTATTCAACACTTTACTCAAGTTGTCAGTATTCCTTCTGTCTGTAATAGAGAACGAGTGATGTGTTGAATACTTCTAGACCACTTAGGTTGGGGAGGAGAGTCTCGCTGCCTATGCAGTCCTGTTCTGTTGATTGGCTGCTTGTTGGTAGAAACCACAGATTTGGAACAATCCACATTCTGGGGCTGATGCTAAGTTGTGCATATGCCCATTTAATTAGTGTAAAATGTGCTAATTTGCACTGTACAGGCCCACACCCAATAGTTTACATATACATCTGTATGCAGAGTTTGTATCATCTGAGACTTGTACCTCCTTATTTATGAAGAGGCATAACAGGGGAGGGACGGGCCATGCAAATGTAGTGTGAGTACAATAAAGGTGTGTTCACACATATGCGAATGATCTACTGGGACATGCAGATACGCTTATAAGTAGATGGAGCTGTGACTTAACCGACAGACCGGGCTTCCTGTCAGTTATTAATCAAGACACAGTGGCTTCAATCACCATTTTCCGCAAAGAACTACATTGTATCAATGGAGTACATTGAGGAAATGTATCAATGAACTCCATTGATACCATGTAGGTCATTGTACCAAAGGTGCCATTGTAAGTCTGGTAAGTGCCAGCAAAACCCAAACAGTTTATGCATGCCAGAGATTCCAGGGACCAGTTGTGCAGCAATGTATCAATTTAATGCTTATTACCCTACACTCACCATCTTTGGGGTGTTTAGGAAGAGACCTAATACTTCTGGATGTTTTCTTTTGGGGAAAACCAATTTTTTTTGAGTATGTGCCTAATTCCTCTAGGGAATTCAGACCCGTGCTGAACAGGTTAGCACAGAGTGACTTTATACCAGGAGGACCCCACACTGACAGTTTCTCTTTAACCCCAAGAATTTTGCAGCTACCAGCTATGAGTGCTGGTGCTGGGAACATTTCTGGGGTGCATGGTGGCATATTTTAATATATTACAGCACCAGTCATTATCCTCAAAATGATGCTGACTGGCCATCCTCCTCAATAGCGTGACATCATGCTCTATGCATACACGTAAATGCATGGTTTTTGTGTGAACTAAATTGGCGACTGCAGACTCAAATATGGCATCAAGTCCTCTGTGTGTCCTCTAGAAATTAGCGTGCATTATATCAAATGGATTGTATGTTGCTATCATCTCACAGAACAGACATGCAGTCCACAGCACAGCTACTGTTATATGAGTATATAGTGCCTGATTCATTGAGGTAAGTAAAACAAAAAAAGAGCAACTTTGGCCCTTGGCAAAACCATGTTGCATTGGAGTGGGAGGTAAATTTAAAATGTGGGGACAGATTTATAGTTAGGGTAGGGCATGACCTATATCAACTTTAAATATCAGTGTAAAAATAAAGCTATCAAGTACTTGTCTGCTACCTGAAAAAAAGAGCCTGTATTTTCCTTATGTGCAAAATAATAAACTAATTTGCATACCTTGTATTGTGACATGGTTTTGTCCTGGAGAAAACTTACTCATTTATTTGCTTTTCTTTCTCCACATTTTACTTTTTACCAGTGCTTTCATATATTTACAAATATGTTTTTTGCAGGATCAAACAATGTTTAGCAGGATCAATATACAGCACTGCATAATATACCAGAGCTTTATAAATAACTCACAATACAAATATTTAAATTTCTATTTTACACATTGCGGTTCTGAAGAGTGAATTCATCAACTGGTGCTTGTTCATTTAACTAAGAGCTAGTGGTTTTAGTATATAAAATCACAGTTTATGTTTATCATTTACTTGTAGCACTATGATTATTTTTTTAATTACATTTAAAGGGCAAACTTTCAATTAGGTAATAATGGCTCAATATTATATTAAAAAGTGCAAATATAGAGTGGCATGATTCCCTCACTACAAGTATAGTAGACATGCGGAAGGATAAGTGTAGACACACAAAAAGACATTGATATTTTGTTCTCTTTATTACATACACTTCAGCCTGTATTCTGATTTAAAAACAGGGAATGTTAGTTCCACATATTGCAATATATGTTAAGCTGACAAACTCATGCCAAAGTCATCCTCTTTCGGCCAGCCTTATAATAAATATAACTATGAATTGAAACTGAATTTCAACATACTCATGCTATGCTATTCATATGATATACATTCTTTCCATTTTATTAAATATTTGTGGTACAACACAATACTGTATAGTAGAGGTATAAATTGCAGCTGTGTGATATGTTAGATGTAAATTAGTCTTTTAGCAACAGGGGCAGAGCTGGTCTGTGGGGACATGTGTTTCAGGTCAATCCTTTTTTTTTACTGCCTGAGCCGGCCTTAATTAGCTCTGCCCTCTCCACCAGCAATTACCTGGTTTTATATCTGGTGGTGGAAGGGGTCTTAGAAATGCTCTTTACTGCAGATTTCACTGCGCATTTCCATGTAGGTGAAAGGAGTCTGTCCAGAGTGTCAGTGACATCATCAGTGGGAGTCAATAGAATAGGCACAGAGTCTTCCTGTTAGGTTTTCATTTGCTATGCATTCTGCTTCTTACGCAGACCTAGTATGCATTTCAGGTGTGTCTCTCTCTGAGTGACGACTGGAGGGCTGCATCTTTTAAGCTCTCACCTGTCCTGCACTTATTGCCAGTGATATTGTTACATGCTAGCCTCCTGGTTCCTGAATGTTCAGTGTGCTTCTGATCTTGCATCAATAGTTCCTGACTCTGCAATCATTTGTCTTCAGGTTCTTGATATCTCACTTTGCATCTTAGAGTCTGCTGGTTCCTTTCTCAGCTTTCACTTATTTACTGTTACTGTTAATGTTACAGCTAACAGCAATGTACATAAACTTTTAGAACAATGACAAGAGGTCTTCACCTGTAGCAGCTGCCTTTCCCTGCAATCACAGGTACTTGGATGCCCCCAAATCTTAACTCTAACATAGTAAAAGTTTATGTGTGGTTACTGTAGAGAATCAATAGGAGGCAGATATCCAGAACTCAGCTCTCAGATACCAGGTAGAAGCCAAGGTCATGGGTCAGTAGTGAGAAGCTTAGTCTGGGACAGGCCAAAAGGTCATGGCTGTTTGCAAGCAGGGAGAATCCAAAAGACAAGCCAAAGGTCAGGGACAACTAGAGTTCAAGCAGGGTCCAGACACAAGCCAGCGGTCAAAACAGAAATCAAACAGAATTCGAACAGAATATCCACAGGAAACTGGAGCAGGTCAGCTAATGTGTGGCACTAAAGCTGTAACCGATAGGGAGGTTAAGCCCTCCCTGCCTTAAATATATAAATGGTCCAATTACAAGCAGGGCAATCAAGCTTCTACAATCAGACTCAGAAGGCTGTTAATTAATTAACCTGTACTGTGCACGTGCACCTGGCTGTCAGACAGTTTGCTGGGGGAGGCGGCAGAGAAGAGATTGTCGCAGTTGTCCTGGTAACCGCTAGGACGTAGAGAGTGGATGTGACGTTTCAGCCAGAGTTACACTGGTCACTTTCCTATTGGTCAAAGGCCAGGGACAGTCCAATAACACAGCTCACACAGGTAAACTCTTCAGTTCTTTATTCTTGAGGCATGGGTCTTTTTCCAGGTGGGGTACTTATTGGCGATGACTACAATAACGACAAGAAGGACACCAACATAAAAATCACAATGAGCATCAAGGCGACAATCAATAAATATCTACATACCATTATTTAGTTGAACTGTATCTCCGGCAGCAGTTATGCCCGTCAGCTGTAAATTTTGAATAGAGAAAATCCGGCCATTACTGACCTCGTCATTTACACTGGTCACAGTGCGGTTGGCGCTTTTAAGGCGGCAATGGGTGGACCCGGCGCCAGCTTACATTATAGAGGCACCGGGTCCACCCATTGCACCAATCGCACTGTCACCAGTGTAAATGACGAGGTTAGCAGTGGCCGGATTTTCTCTATTCGCAATTTACAGCTGACGGGTATAATGGGTGCCGGAGAGACAGTTCATCGAAATGATGGTATATAGATATTTATTGACTGTCCCCCTGTTGCTTATCGTGATTTTTATGTCAGTGTCCTTCTTGACGCTATTGTGGTCATCGTGAAACTGACTACCACCGTTTTCTCCATGGTAACTGTGTATGTGACCAACTGCTCATCCTCACAAACACCCACCTGCTACTAGTTACACTCCCCTCAGGCTCCCGCTATTAAAGAGTTACATAAGCGTATTTAATATAATGTTAAAGTCGGATTTTATACACAGTGAAACAATAATATTAATAAATCGGATGTGATTGCAACAGTGTATGATACTTTAGCAACTAACCGCAAATGTGGATGTTTAATTGTGATCGCATCATACACAACATAATCATAAATATACATTGATTCAGATTGATCTTTCATAGAATTTAAAAAATGTGACTTTAACAGTCCACCCTTAGATAGTGCATAACATATCATAATACCCTTTACCAAGTGGGATCGGATTGTCCAGTTCTGTGCTCTATGCTTTTATTAAAACCATTTCAGTATTTACTGGTTCAGACTCATGTTATGTTACACCTTTACCACACTTCACCAGAGGAACACATTAGCAGAACATGTAGATGAATAGTAAAATAACTAAAATTAGGATCAAGAGCTTTCCTAGTGCAGATACCACTTACTTTGCCCATTCACCAAATCCTGAGAACCAATTTACTGGATTCAAGCATGAGACCCATCCCGCTACTTTCTCCCCATCTCTGGTCAGAGATACATTATGTAGTTTTCTAAATTCTCATTTCAATAGATTTCAACCATTTTATGGTCAATAAATTCCTTGGGACCATCAGTGTTGTTGGTTATATAAGTACATCATTAACTCCAAACTGAGTGGTCTTACGTCTGTATGTATCATATACAATAAAGATTCGCCAATGCAATCGCTGTGGTTCCAAAACACAAAGGTTTTGTTTGCAAAATAGATTACAGGGCAAAGTATCGCATGCGTATTAGTGATGGGTAGTTCACGAATGATTAGTTCAAATGAACTAATCTTCAAAGTGAACTAAATCATTTAGTTCACAGCTCTGGCAAAGATTAGTTCACCAGGAACTAAAACAAGTGGGAGGAGTTAAAGACAAAGCCGAGCAGCTCCAGCAGCCTTACTCACTATCTCATTCACACTGGCTCCTTTGTTTTTATTCAGCTCTCTCATTTAATACTCATGAGTCAGTACCTCTAAACTGCCAAAGGTGGCACTGCTGTGATCAGACATTGTGTGAGACTCTGGAGCTGATCACTGACTATGAGTCATTCTCCTGGCTGGAGTTCATTAGTTCATCTAGTTCATCTCACTCTTCAAATCATATCACTCTTCAAATCATTTCATTCTTCAAATCATTTCAATCATTTAGCTCATGAGTCACAGGAAACATTCTCTTCCCTGTCAGCTCAAGACACACTGCACTGCTGAGTGCTGCATGCTATATACTGTAGTTCTGTTTACTGCACCATATATTCAGGGGAGATGTATTAAACCTTCAAGAGAGATAAAGTGGAAATGTTGCCCATAGCAACGAATCATTTTCTGCCATTTTCTAGACTCTGCTAGATAAATGACAGAAGCTGATTAGTCATAATTGCCAACATTATGTTGGTTACGTCTGGGAGTTCCTGGAGCGGGGTATAGGCGTAGGGAGTGGGGCTTCGTGAATTGCGCCATTTTGGCCCCACCCCCAGTGACGTGATGCCTATTTTGGGTCTTTTTACAGCTGTAAAAATTCTCCCCTAAGGTTTGATACATCTCCCCTATATCCTGATTGCACTGATCACAATTTTAAAAGCAAAAAAGTGACACTTTATAATACTCTGAATTTGGGTCTTTTTCTCATTTGCATATTATGGAAATAAAAAATAATAATGATAATGTAATTAACTTTGCAGAGCTCAACATGTCACTACTAGTTTTTGTATAAGTGATTGCCCTTTTTAAAATATTAAAAATGATCTGACATATTAAACTTATCTGATCATTTTAACAGGACTATAACTCATCTACAGTATGTGTAATAGACTAATTCTATGTCTCCAATCACTTCTCTCAGCAGTGTTCCACAGCCAGTGATCTAACTGAACTAACTGAGCTAAATGAACTAAATGAACTACTGAGTGAAATGAGTGAAATGAAATACTGAGTCAAATGAGTGAAATGAACTAATCTTTTGAACTAATCTTTTGTGTGAACCAGATCAAAATGAACTAATCTTCAAAATGAACTAGATTTCCCATCACTAATGCGCATGCCTGCGCGATTGGCACCAACAACAAGCTTCAATCAGAATGCTCTTGTTTCCAAAGCCAGAGGTGAGCAATATATATACTACACAGTTGTAAAAAGCATTGACATCATAAAGATACAGTTACAGTATTAAGGTTCACATTCATAGGTGGATGAGTGATGACCTCCCAAGAACTCAAGGACCCATTGGTTGATTCCTCTGGTCATTGTTCTTTGAGGTGGCCAAGTGGCCTTCCTCAGAGGCTCCCGCCTCTAGACCTGTATGAAGTGGTTCTTTTATGACATCTCTGGAGTTGCTGTTTGGTGTATGAAAAGTGATATTATTTATAGCTAGTATTTGTATTATTCACATTGCAACTGATTGTGTGTACAGAAATTACTGATTACCACCTTTGTCCAATTATTCAACTTCAACAGTCCACCCTTTGAGAGTGTATCTAACACTCTCACCCTTTCAAGATTCTATTTCAGGATTATAATGTAACACTTCATTTTCTGTGATACCTGTCCCTCTTAATACCATCACATTTTCTGGTGTCACTTCAGTCGAATGTTTACCACACTTCAATACAGCAGGAACACATCTGAAACACAAGCCAATTACTATCAGCACAATAACTATAAGGATAAGGAGCTTATCTATACCTGTAACCAGTCCTTGTGCTCATTATGTAGGTACAATGCTTAACAATGAACTAGGTGGCTAATGTCATTCAATATTTACCAGTAATTGCAATGAGATAATTTAGTACCATTCTATTTCGGACTAATTGATTCCTGTAAGCTTGTAGCTCCTTACATGTATACCTGAATGCGAACAAGCAGGAACTGAAGACATTTGCAGTAGAGGCCTGGCAGAGCATCACCAGGGATGAAACCCAGCGTCTGTTGATGTCTATGCCTTCCAGACTTCAGACTGTAATTGACTGCAAAGGATTTGCAACAAAGTATTAAAAAGTGAAAGTTTGATGTAGGATTGTTTAGTTTGTCCCATCACTTTTGGTCCCTTAAAAAGTGGGAGGCACATATAGAATCCGTTGTAATTCCTACACTCTTCGCCTGATTTGGATGTAAATTCCCTCAAATTAAAGCTGAAAGTCTGCAGTTGAAGCACATCTTGTTAGTTTCATTGTAAATCCATTGTGGTGGTGTATAGAGCCCAAAATATGAGAATTGTGTTGATGTCCCAATATTTATGGACTTGACTGTATCTCAAATAAAGCCCTAGAAAACTTAGTCCCCTCATTTTCTTTCTGTTTAATTGTAAAATATGTTATGCCAATCCAGCACAACAGGGAAAACAACAGTCAATTGTGATACAATATTAGCAATATTATTTCAATTGACTTCATCGGTCAGAGCATTGTCCCCTTCAAGATTTTCATTCTTAATAAGTTTAATAAGCTTTTCAAAATCCATACCTTCAGGAAGACACGCTCGGAGCAATATCGGCCAATCATGGTTGCTAGGCTCATGAACATTCCCTAAGTCCTTAATAAACTTCTGGATTTTAGCTAAATTCTTTCTAGGATTGAGGAAATCGGAAATAATTGAGCGTACTACCCCAAAATCACCAGTCCTTTCATCAGGGACAACAATGGTACACACAGATGTAACCCTGCACTCCAGCTCAGTTCAGAGTGATCAGCCTCAGCATTTGGAATGGACAGTGTTACCGCCCCTCCCCCGTTTCCGATTCATCCATCTTGTGTACGCAACAACACGGGCAATGGCGTGTAGTGTCACCTAACCCCTTACTATTATCTTTAACAGTAACAGATAACTCAGGAAATTATTTTGCGGCTTTGTCGGTAACAGGGAATATTAGAAGCATGCACTTTTACAGGTTATCATTTTTCAGTACTTAATTTAGCTAGTCATTCCTTACCCTCACATTGCCATAGTTCTAAACATTCAATTGTCTGAAACGCATTTTGCCTGAGCTATTTGCATACACTTTACCACTTAAACTCTGCTAAATATCTTTAGCTAAAGTACCAACACTTGCAAACGTTCTCACACACTTTTCGATCATTTTCACCCATTGGACAATGTACAGAATTGTGTTCATACCAAACTTGGTGCACATAATGGGCCTGATTCATCAAGGCACGCATACTGAGTGCAATGTACGTTGGATTTAAAATGCATGCAAATTGGCTCTGCGTATTCCCGAATGCAACAAGGAACGGATCTGTAGATATGTGCGCTGATGAATTTGCAAGTGGGTCTGCTCTACTACAAAAGACACTGCAGGATACATCAAATGCCTATGTCGAATATACATTCTAAAATAAACGCAGAGAAAAAAAAATAATGCATTAATGTTACCTGTTAATAAGATAAGCATTAATGACAAAACAAGCAATATTCAATCAAACCTAGCAGACCAATGGAAGCTTGCTCCACTTTATATTTATTTTATGTTTTATTTTATGTTATTTATGTGTGTGGTATAATAAATTGTATTTTATTGAACCATTCCTTATCTTTCAAGTGTGACTGATCATATGTATTTTCTTTCCACTCTCCAAAGCGCGTTTTTTTTCTCTATTAATGACAAAACAGCTTAAAAAAATATATATTTTCTATTGACCTTGACATGTGTCCCGTAATAAACCGGCTCAGCAGGACTCAGTTGCTAAGTGCCTGATGGGTAGGTAGGAATATAGTGAACCTTCACCCAATATTCTTTCATTATCAACTAATACACATCTATCCCCATCTGGGAGTCCACAAAACACCCTTCTACTGAACTCTCAGGCTCATATGGCTCTTCATTGAAACCTCAGACCAGACGATGTCTAACTACTCCCAAGGAACTCAGGCACAACGAAACAATAACCGGACCCAGGCCTTAACCACAACACTACACCTAACCGTCTGTAACAATTATGTAATGTGTACAACAATGCAGTATGTAGGTATAAAATATGCCTTACTCTAGATCGGCGCTGGCCGGCCGGTGGTGCGGAGTCTAACGAACCCCCTGGTGTTCACCAAGATCCGCCGCAAGGCGGGATGGGCTTTGCTGCGGAGGATCGCAGGTCGCAGTCCACTGGTCTGCCTCTAGAGCTAAGGATGTAGGAGGTAGCTCACGATTACACTGGAACTGGAAGGTAGTATCAGGATTGCCGAGGTCTGGTACACTTGGAGCGGAGATAATGCGTCGTACAACAAGCCTGGGTCTGGTACACTGGAGTGGAGATATATACGTAGTCAGCAAGCCGGGGTCTGGTACACTTGGAGCGGAGATAATACGTGGTCAGCAAGCCTGGTTCTGGTACACTTGGAGTGGAGATAATGCGTGGTCAGCAAGCCTGGGTCTGGTACAATTGGAGCGGAGATATATACGTGGTCAGCAAGCCTGGGTCTGGTACACTTGGAGTGGAGAAGTCAGCAAGGAGAACTAGTACACGGAGAATCACGCAGAAATCACAAGTCAGGGAACATAGAAGTTGCTCTGACACTGCCCAGGCGTCAGAGCAGGTCTTTAGTAGTGTGCAGGTTTTGAATTTCCCGTCCCGACTGTCATGTGACAGCGCCGCCGCGACCCGGAAGAAAGAGAGGATCGCGGTGCTGGAGCGAGGACAGGTGAGTTGTAACAGTACCCCCCTCCAAAAAAGGTGGACTCCGGACACCTATACCGGCTTGGTGGGGAATTTCCTATGAAAGGCTCGCAGAAGTCGTGGAGCATGTAGATCAAAAGCAGGAACCCATGAACGTTTTTTGGGACTTTACCCTTTGCAGAACTCCTCTTGACCGTCGGGAATCCAGAATTTGTTTGACTTCAAACTCAGACTGTTCTTGAATTACCACAGGAGGTGGAGGCCTCTCTGTAGTAGAGAATTGATTGTTAATTACAGGTTTAAGGAGAGAAACATGGAAGACACTAGGAATACGTAATGAAGAAGGAAGCTTTAATTTAAAAGCCACCGGATTGATAATCTTGGATATTTCAAAAGGGCCGATGAATCTAGGAGCCAATTTCTTGCTAGGAACCTTCAAATGGATGTTACGAGTGGATAACCACACCTTGTCCCCTGGGATGAATTGAGGAGCTACCCTCTTCTTCTTGTCATACGCCTTCTTAGTGCGGATCTCCTCAGGCTGGTTTTCACTAGATCCCAGATGTTAGAAAATCTGCGAAAGAGAGAATCCACCGTTGGTACCTCTGAGTGAGGAAGAGAAGAGAAGGCTGGTAGCCTGGGATGACAACCATACAAGATAAAGAAGGGGGAATTGGAGGCTGCTTCATGGTAATGGTAGTTGTGAGCGAACTCTGCCCAGGGAAGGAGGTCAACCCAATTATCTTGATTGGCAGAGATGTAAAACCTTAGAAACTTTTCCAATTCTTGATTAGTTCTCTCAGTCTATTAATCTGGGGATGATATGCAGATGAAAGATCCAGTTTGGTTCGTAATTTTTGGCAAAAAGCTCTCCAGAATCTAGATACAAATTGTGACCCACGATCAGATACTATGTGTGCAGGACAGCCATGAAGTCGGAATATCTCTTTAATAAAAAGATCTGCTAAGACAGGAGACGAGGGGAGTTTCTTCAAGAGAACAAAATGTGCTACTTTAGAAAACTGGTCAGTGACGACCCAGATGACGGTGCATCCTTTAGAGCTTGGAAAGTCAGTGATAAAATCCATTGAAATGTGAGACCATGGAATATCAGAACCAGGTAAAGGCATAAGTGAACCGTCGGTCTCTGTCTGGGAATTTTATGCTGTGCACATTTTGAACAGGCAGAGACAAAAGACTTAACATGCCTACGTATGGTAGGCCACCAGTATTTTCGGGAGATTAATTCCCAGGTCTTCCGCATCCCCGCATGTCCAGAAAAAAGAGAAGAATGGGCCCAATGCAATAATTTGACACGGGGGGTGGAGTTACAAGGGTTCTACCCGGAGGACAACTTCTCTCGGTCGAAGGGGGACAAAGCCAATATACAGTTGGTATCCAAGATTGGTTTGTTTCTCTCTGAGGCTTCGATATCGGTAGCATCGAATGAGCGAGAGAGGGCATCCGCTTTGACATTTTTTGAGCCTGGGCGGAAGGTAATATTGATATTGTAGCGTGAAAAGAAGATGGCCCATCTGGCTTGATGAGGGTTTAGACAATGTGCAGACCGTAGATAAAGTAAATTCTTATGATCGGTGCATACTGTTACTGGAAACTGAGCACCCTCAAGTAAATGTCTCCACTCAGAGAGAGCCAATTTTATTGCCAAGAGCTCCTTATCACCGATTCCATAATTCTTCTCTGCAGGGAGAAACCGACGAGAAAAGAACCCACAAGGATGATATTTGCCACCTGAATCTCTCTGGGATAGTACCACTCCGACCCCTACGGAGGATGCGTCCACCTCTATGAAAAAGGGCCGTTGACAGTCTGGTTGAAGAAGAATGGGAGCTGTAGAGAATAAGGTTTTGAGATCCTTGAAAGCTTAAACTGCTTCAGGAGTCCAGATTTTAGGATTGGCAGATTTACAAGTGAGGGCTGTAATGAGAGCTACTAATGAAGAATAACCCTTAATAAACTGTCGATAATAATTAGAGAACCCTAGAAATCGCTGAGTAGCCTTAATGCCTGATGGTTGTGGCCAATCCAGGATGGCTTTCAGCGTGGATGGGTCCATTTAAAGACCAGTCTCGGATATGATATATCCTAAGAAGGGAAGGCTCCTTTGTTCGAACACACATTTCTCGAGTTTGCAAAATAGTTGATATCTCCGAAGCCTACTCAGTACTTTTCTTACATGTCTGCGATGAGATGAGAGTCCTGGGGAAAATATAAGGATGTCATCTAGGTATATAACTACAAATTGATAGAGTAAATCTTGGAAGATCTCATTCATAAAGTTTTGGAAAACAGCAGGAGCATTACACAGCCCAAAGGGCATAACCAAGTACTCAAATTGTCCATCCCGTGTATTAAACGCTGTTTTCCACTCATCCCCTTCTTTTATTCTAATTAGGTTGTATGCACCTCTTAGGTCCAACTTGGAAAAAATAGAGGCCCCCTTTATTTGATCAAAGAGCTCAGAGATCAAAGGTAGGGGATATCTGCTCTTTACCTTGATAGAATTGATAGCATGGTAATTGATACAAGGGCGAAGGCCCCCATCCTTTTGCTTTACAAAGAAGAGACCTGCCCCTGCTGGAGATGATGATTTTCATATGAATCCTCTCTTCAGATATTCTTGAATATATTGCATTGGTCTCAGGAACAGACAAGGGAAAAATGCGTCCGCGGGGAATAGATTTACCAGGTTGAAGATTAATAGCACAGTCCCAACTCCTATGAGGTGGAAGTTTAGTAGCTTCCTGTTCACAGAAGACATCTGAAAAACTTTGGTAATTAATCGGCAATAATTGGGGGTTGCCCAGTTGAGCACTACTCTTGGAAAAAACAGGGGTTACCTTAGTTAAACAACTGCTGTGGCAAGCCGAACTCCAGAAAAGAATCTCACCGGAATGCCAGTCTATCCCAGGAGAGTGAAGACAAAGCCATGGCAGGCCTAAGATCAAGGAGTTAATGGCCTTAGGAATCACTAAAAAAGAGATGGTCTCAACATGTAGTGCTCCAACTCTGAAAGTTAAAGGTATGGTTCTGAACAGAATATGTCCTCCAGAAATAGTACCTCCGTCAATGACGGTCTGGGAGATGGGCCTCTCTAAGGGCTGGGTAGGAATACCTAGTTGAGAGATAGTAGTTGAAGAAATGAAATTGCTTGCTGCCCCGAAATCCAATAATGCAGAAAGAGGGTGGACCTTGGAACCTACCACTACTTCACAGGCAATAATAAGACAATCTTTGCTGTTGAAAGAAGAGAGGATTTGAACAGAGGGACCTAACGAAACCTCCCTACTAAACGTTAGGTTCTGTCGTTTCCCGGTCGCTTAGGACAGGTACTCAAAAGATGACCCCCCTCGCCACAGTGCAAGCATAATCGGTTCCTGAACCTTCTCTCTCTCTCCTCAGTCGAAAGGCGGGTTCTTCCAAGCTGCATGGGTTCCTCCGGAGGCTGAACAGGGGTCTGGAAACTAGGAGCAAGACGAAAGGTCAATTTTAATGCATAGGGAAATTAAGTCATTCAAAGAAGTAGGGAGTTCTTGGGAAATCAATTCATCTTTAATTCGGTCTGTAAGACCTTGCCAAAAAGCAGCTGTTAAGGCTTTGTTATTCCATCGGAGCTCTGAGGCCATTGTCCTAAACTGCATAGCATATTGACCTACAGAAAGGCTTCCTTGCCGGAGACGAAGAATACTGGTAGCTGCGTTAGCGACTCGACCAGGCTCATCAAAAACCTTCTTAAAGGAAGAAAGAAAATTGGAGTAGTTATGTAGTAAGGGATCATCTCTCTCCCAGAACGGGGATGCCCAGGCTAGGACCTGACCAGACAGGAGGGATATTATATATGCTACTTTAGCCTTTTCAGAAGGAAAATTCCCAGGAAGAAGCTCAAATTGTAAAGCACATTGGTTTAAAAATCCCCTACATAACTTCGGTTCCCCATCAAACTTAGGCGGGTTAGGAATATGCAAAGATGAGGCTGCACCTGCAGATGAGGAGGCAACGGGAGGAGCCTGTACAGGGGCTGATGCCATTCCTGATGCCGCTAAAGTTGTTTGCAAATTATCCATTCGGGCTGACAGTCCTTGTAAACATTTTAGCAACTAATCCTGATTGGCTTCCTGCTTTTCTACTCTTCCTAACAGGTGTTGGAGCAAATCACTAGGGGAGGGGTCTCCTGAAGTATCCATATTTTTTGGTCAGAGCAAACTGTAACAATTATGTAACGTGTACAACAATGCAGTATGTAGGTATAAAATATGGAGTACTTGCCTTACTCTAGATCAGCGCTGGCCGGCCGGTGGTGCGGAGTCTAACGAACCCCCTGGCGTTCACCAAGAACCGCCGCAAGGCAGGATGGGCTTTGCAGCAGGTGATCGCAGGTCGCGGTCCACTGGTCTGCCTATAGAGGTAAGGATGTAGGAGGTAGCTCACGATTACACTGGAACTGGAAGGTAGTATCAGGATAGCCGAGGTCTGGTACACTTGGAACGGAGATAATGCGTTGTACAACAAGCCGGGGTTTGGTAGACTTGGAGCGGAGATAATACGTGGTCAGCAAGCCGGGGTCTAGTACACTTGGAGCGGAGATATATACGTGGTCAGCAAGCCTGGGTCTGGTACACTTGGAGCGGAGATAATACGTGGTCAGCAAGCCTGGGTCTGGTACACTTGGAGCGGAGATATATACGTGGTCAGCAAGCCTGGGTCTGGTACACTTGGAGTGGAGATATATACATAGTCAGCAAGCCGGGGTCTGGTACACTTGGAGTGGAAATAGCCTGAGAAGTCAGCAAGGAGAACTAGTACACAGAGAATCACGCAGAAAGTCAGGGAACATAGGAAGTTGCTCTGACGCTGCCCGGGCGTCAGAGCAGGTCTTTAGTAGTGTGCAGGTTTTGAATCCCCCGCCCCGACTGTCATGTGACAGCGCCGCCGCCGTGACCCAGGAGAGAGAGATGATCGCGGCGCTGGAGCGAGGACAGGTGAGTTGTAACACCGTCCCCGAAACTTCGGGCACGACAGTCTTATCATTTGCTCATTTATATGCGCTTGTCCATGATAGTCTCAATAATCCTAGTCTGTCCCACCCTAGCTAACGTCCACTCACGAAACCTTTGGCAAAGTGAAAATACACACACGCCTTGAGGAAGATTCAGTGGAATCAAAACTACTTAGCGGCCTGCACGGGCTATATGAACAAGCTATCTATTGGTGGAGCTGATTCTTACTTCACTCCACATCGAGCTATCCCAGGTTAACATCTTGATCCTGTGGAATTTTAATGTTTTTCGGTCTCTTTGAATTTGGTAGTAGGCTAGTTCATAAAATTATTATATTTTTTAACAAAGATTATCATGCAATTTGAAGCAAGTCTTCTGCAATTTTAAATATTTAAGTTAAATCAGACTCTTTACTATTATTTTGTCACACATATGTCCTCCACCTGTATCTCTTTAAATTAAGTGAACTACTGTACAAATGTGTACCTCTGTTTGAAGTCTTTCTCTGCAGATTGCCAGCTAAATACCTGTCTACTCTTTTAGAAGCCTGTGGCAAACACCTCCCTTTGTCACAATGTTTATACACATGTGCACATGGTTTTGAAAAAGGAAAGCACTGGTTAGTGTTCTTCATTTTGTTTTCATTATATTATTAGTAAAGTGTCACTTTTAGATCACTATAGCTGCACTCCTTTGAATTTAAGCAATTATTTATTTTACAAAGCCAAATATATGTTTGTTACTCTTACTTATCACTATATCTACCCATACTCTAACCATATAAAAACCAACAATTCACAATTTAGTGCACAATTTTTCCAGTAAGCAACCTAATAAGAAAATGATTACACACAATAAAAATTGCTATGCACTGAATGCGTAATTACAACAGTCACGCGGATTGTTAGTTCCCTTTTCCTTGCTGATACCTTCAACATATATATATATATATATATATATATATATATATATATATATATATATATATATATATAATAAGCAATCAATTTGTTATAATATCACTATAATGTTTAGATCTATGGCAATTTGCCAATAAAGGAACACAATATGTGAACACAAACAAAAGATTACAGTTGCAAACATTTGTTTCTAAGTAACAAAAAAGCAAACTGAACAAACCACAGTTTCAACTTAGTCCCAGATTCCTTCCAGCATCTCATCAACTCATAAAGCAGGATATTCAATTTACCAACATCAAATAGCAAAAATATAACATATAAAGAAAAAAATGTTCTTCCACCCTTTTTTTGGTAAATCAAAATATGAAGAGCCCCCCACTTATTAAAGATAAAAACTGGATGTTCGATCAGGTTGTGGTTCTAAAGCACAAAAAGCGATTTATTAAAAATAGAGTTGCATTTAGAAATTAAGTACAGAAATACCATTTAAATATTCTGTGATAAGGAGTGTGTGAGGGACAAGGGGAGGGTTGGGAGGGCTGTAAAGTATGTCTAGCAGTGGGTTTGGGGCATTATGAATGACAAGGGTGGGTTAGAGGCGGGTTATGACTCTGCATATGTACGTACCTCATAACTATCATAAATCTGACTGAACAGTCATGATTTAAGGTTTGTACCACTATCCCCAGCAGTCATGCCTAGGTCAAGACGGCAGGGAACTATCAGATGTTTCCCCTCGCTCTGTCTTGCAACATGGAGAAATGCAATGGAGGAACCACACAATCCTGCATTTCCAGACAATTGGAGGGTGGTCTGGTGCTCTAGACAGACTCTCAGTAACTCTACCAGGAACATTACAAACCCCTGCAGCATCTGAACCAGAGAACTAGGATTGTCAAAGGGGGTGGCACCCTTTATTATGAGCAACAATTATTTTATTGTACACATGAATATTTTTGGATATATGTCATTTCAATACAAATTTTCACTTTACCCACTTCAAATTTAATCCTTTAATTTAGACTGGTTGATAATACACCAATCAGTCACAACATTAAAACCACCTGCCTAATATTGTGTAGGTTCCCCTTGTGCCACCAAAACAGCTTTGACCCATCAAGACATGGACTCCACAAGAATTCTGAAGGTGTCCCTATCTGGCACTAAGATGTTAGCAGCAGATCCTTTAAGTTCTGTAAGTTGCAAGGTGGGGCTTCCATGGCTAGGACTTGTTTTTGCAGCACATCCGATGCTTGATCGGATTGGGATCGGGGAAATTTGGAGGCCAAGTCTATACCTTGAACTCTTTGTCCTGTTTCTTAAACCATTCCTGAACAATTTTTGTAGTGTGGCAGGGCGCATTATCCTGCTAAAAGAGGTCACTGCTTTTAGGGAATACTACTGCCATGAAGGGCTGTACTTTGTCTGCATCAATGTTTAGGTAGGTGGTACTTGTCAAAGTAGCATTCACATAAATGCCAGGACCCAAGATTTCCCAGCAGAATATTACCCATTGCATCACACTGCCTCAATCAGCTTGCCTTCTTCCCATAGTGCATCCTGGTGCTTTCTCTTCCACAGGTAAACTGGGGATTCACCAAGCTGTCCGCGTAATGTAAAAGAACACATAATTCATCAGACCAGGTCATCTTCTCCCATTGCTCCATGGTCCAGTTCTGGCGCTCACGTGCCGATTGTAAACACTAGCAGTGAACAGAAATCAGCATGGGCAATCTTCCCGGTCTGCAGCTACGTACCCCAATACACAGCAAGCTGTGAAGCCCTGTGTATTCTGACACCTTTCTATCATAGCCAGCATTAACTTTCTTAGCAATTTGTGCTACAGTAACTCTTGAACCAACCTTTGCTGTCCACGCACATCACGGAGCCTGGGGCACTCATTACTCTGTAGGTACTAAGCACTGCATATTGGGAATAACCCACAAGACCTGCCATTTTGGAGATACTCTGACCCATTCATCTAGCCCTCACAAATTGGCCCTTTTCAAAGCCACTCAGATCCTTACGCATGCCCATTTCTCCTGCTTCCAACACATCAACTTCAAGAACTGACTATTCACTTGCTGCCTAGTATTTAACACTCCTTGACTGATGACCTTTGTTTCAGCACTTACACATTTACAAGAAGACAATTAGCTGGTCAATTTATTTTATTTACTATTTCATTATATTTTATTCATATATTTACTTTTTTGGATAAAATTGTCATTTTGTCTATCTTATTTGCACGCCTCTTACAGCTAATAATTCTGTTTTATTTAGTCTAATGGTTGGATATGTGTATGTTCTACTGTTATTCATGAATAATATCATCACCCACCTAATCATCATCAAGGATAACAGTGCTTGATGTATTATTAACATGATCATTTTCATTTCTGGAACTACCATCTGGTTTGTCAGGTCTTGCATTTTGGATCAGGGCCGATGTACCAAGCTTTGTTCCCAACTGACTTTGTGCAAACTTTTTTAATTTTTTTTTTGGAGGGGAACTTTAACTTCTTCAAGCAACTCACCATCATCTTTAAGGAATTAAACCCACTAGAAACAGTGTCATCATACCCACTGCCATTTTTACTAGCATTATTGCAGCATTCCAGATTTCAGAATGCATCTTGTTCATTTTGTTGGCTTTACCGTTGTGTAAACACATTGGGGAAACCTACAATGAAATCTAGCAAGGTATTAGTAAAAAAATATATCTTTTTAGGGCCAGTCAGAGCAAAGTTTTGCTCCACTTTCATGTGCTAAGAACTATGCTTATTAGAATATAGACATATAAAATCTCATAAGAACATACCTCCCAAATGTCCTGATTTAGGTGGGACACTGCCTATTTGAGTGGACTGTACGGACATTCAATTTTGTCCCAAATGCTGGGACTTGTGAGAGGTGTGTACTGCACATTGCCATGAACAGAGCACATCTGGCAGTGGTGTGCGGTACAATGCAGGGCTGTTTTGGAGGGAGGGAATCATTAAACAGGCTTCCAAGGGACATGACATGTTACAATAGACTATACCCCCTTTATGTGTGCATCCACTGTCCCAGTTTGCACAAGGACAATGTTGGGCGGTATCCAAGAAAAAATATATGCAAGAGATTAAACCACCTCTAATACAACCTTCTTGTTTTATTATTTTCATGTGCTCCAATTCAGATTTTTAGGGAGTTTGATCAAAATTACCCCTAATAGGCTGTATATCTAAAATGATGTACAGTATACCAGGAGCACAGAAGGCTGAATTGGTTAAAACATTTTCTAATTTTATTTTTATTTGTCATATCATATTAACATCTACACAATGTGCCTTGTTTAAAGAATAATATATATCCCAAGGGATACAGGGCTGGTTAGGAAATAGGAAAAAATATGTCATAAACTGTATCACAACTACATGAAGTTCAAAAATAGTTACAGCCCCTGTAGCACTCTTATAATTGGATGCTGTAAAGGCACAGGAAAGGGGAAACAATGTATACATTGTTGCAAATTGTCTGAAAATAAGAAACAGTCAATAATACGTTATGCAAACAAGCATCAGCATAACAATTACAATGAAATTATCAAATTATTTAATGTACAGTATTTTATTTTTACTAATTTGTCTATAGTGTTAGATATATTGTATTTTTAATATGTCATGTATGTGATTACTTCTCAAAACTGTTTCAAACTGCACATTGTATAATGAATGCTATTGGTAGGTGTGTAATTAGAAATGTCTGGGCCCCATGACGAAGTCGTGATTGGGCCCTCTACAGTGGCGCACGCAGGGGGGGTTCTGGTTCCCCAGAAACCCCTCCCCTCCGGGAACCAAAGGTACTCCATAGCAGCCGCGGCGCTGTCAAAGAAGCGTCCGCGGCAGTGCTGTATTGTAGTATAATACAGCACTGCCGCGGATGCTTCTTGACAGCGCTGCGGTTGCTGTAGAATTCAGACTCGCTGAAATGGAGCTGCTGCGCATGCGCAGCAGCTCTCTCTCGCTCTATTTTTTTTTTCCCGTGGGGGGCGGAAACCCCCCCTTCTAAATCCTGCGTTCGCCTCTGCTCTACACTCCATCATACCCACCAAGTCATACCCACCACAATGCCTTCTCCATTCCTAGATAGTATTCAATAGGGCAGGGCACAAACAGAAATTTGATACATTACACTGTTTATTATTTACTTATCTAGATCTTGCAAAATAGTGATCACTATGACAAACTCTGGTTTTGTACTGACAGCTCTTAACCGCTGGACAGACCAGGAATGCTACATGCTCCATCTGTTATGTGCAATACAGAACTACAGAAACGACATTTGTTGTAGTGCTCATTCAAAGCGTTCACGGCTACACACCACAGGCAGATAAAAAACAGGGCCTTTAGTATGTACAGAAATGTTATTTTAATCATAATTTTACCTACAATATAACAAAAAGTATATCCTGCCCTCCAAATGTTGCTGCCAGAGCTCAATGCCTCATTAAAGGTATGCCCCTGGTTGACGTAAAATTATCAATGACATCAATGAATCCACACAAAATAAATTGATGCAGACCAGCAGCACCTTAATAATAAGGAATTTGAGGCCCCAGAAATTGGAACATTTTAGAACCTTAGAGAGTTTTGATGCAACTGATAAGTACATGAGCACTGACACATAATGCTGCAATTAATTTGTTATGAGCAATATTCACAAATAATTTGTTGTATTCCTCATACCTAGGTCACTAAATTAATCAATGTGACACTATAAAGGTATTTATTAACATTGTTCTAGTGGTCAAACAGAAATAAACTAATTGTGATTGCTTGCTATTGCTTACAGCACATTTTAATCTTCCACAGACAAAGTAGAAGATTCAAGATTCATTTGGTTTCAGTCCAACAGAGACTACTAATTAACTATATTGTATCAATGTAGGTCATTGCGGTTAGTGGTTATACCCAACGTTGGGTCTCAATACTACTAACCAATACAGAGCAGCTTTCTCATGTTCTGACCAATCAGAGCAAACTCGCTCTGTATCATTTAGAATGCCAGACAGCAACTTGTCATTTTGTGGCGCAGTCCTAATCAAGTTAGATCTGCTCAGGTGGGAAAAATTAATTATCGCTTGGCTGGGCAGAATAGTCACTCTCAAGATGAATGCCCTGCCTTGTCTGCTTTCAGACCCTCCCAGTGAAGGTACCCAGGCCTACCTTAATTCAGTTACACCACTGGTTTTCTCAATTTGTGTGGCAACACAAACCCCCATGCACCAGCTTTACCATTCTGCATAAAGCTATATTTAATGAAGGCAGGGGCTTTCCATATGCTCACCTTTATTATATTGCTACTCATTTGAGCCAAGCCGTGGTGTGGTTTATAAAAGGACATGGTCCGATATGGACAGATCTGGAATCCTCCTACTGCAGAATGTTGTTCTTTGGTTTAACATTTGGCATTTCAGCTGGTGGTAGATCTCCTTTGATAAGATTACATCCAGTCACTTTTACCTGTCGGATCTGGGACCACTGTAAATTTAGTTTTGAGACCACTTCTGTCTCTTCCGCGATAACACCTCTCTGGGACAACCCTGACTTCCCTCCTGCACAATGTCTCCCTTGCTTATTACCTTGGTAGGAAAAGAGAGTCAGGATAGTTGGAGATGTTCTTACTTCACATCCCACTAATGATTCTATGGAATAAATTTGATTTCCCATCCGTCAGTCTGTTTGCATATCTGCAGGTGAGACATTATGTAGATTCCCATTCTAATCCTGATATAACAAGGTCTCTAATTCCACAGGAGTCTGAATGGGTTCATAATCCCCTTCAGAAGATTGTTATTTCCATTCTATATAATCCATTTACCACCTCTAAACAGACCACTACTCCTGTGTATGAAGTTAAATATGAGGTTGATTTTGGCATGCCACCAGATGAGGACACTTAGACGACAATTAGAGAAAGGGTTTACAAAATTTCTATTTCATCCCTGGTAAAAGAAAATGCCTATAAAATATGTTTTTAGTGGTATCTGGTACACGGTTGAAAAGGACATATAGTAACACCTCGGAATTGTATTGAAGGAGTTGTGTGGAGCGGGAGTCCTATCTCCATATTTGGTGATCCTGCCCAAAAATTGGTCTGTTTTGGGATGATGTGGCAACCCTTATCAGTGATATCACTAAAGTTCTGATTACTAAATGCCCCTCGTCTTTCGTCATGGGTTCCCCGCTAGATGTTCTTGACAAGGAAACTATCCTTACAGATCCTTAATGTAGCCAGATGCTTGGAAAAACCCATATCCCCTCTCTAGACAGCATCTCCTAAATAAAAGTTTGTATCTGACGTCCATGGAAAAGATTTCTAAATAACAAGTACCACACATTTTTCCAAATTTGGTGTGATTGGTTTAATTATAATAGCTCCTTTGCGTTTAATTCCTTCAATACTCATACCCAGTATGTCTTGGCACTTTTCCAATAAATACAGTTAACTGGTACGATTTTTGCATAATTTCAAATTCTGTTCCCCTATAGGTGCACACCAGCCACCAGGAGTCCTGTGTCTGGTCTCAGTTACCCCATTCCCCACCCTTCCCCATTCTTCCATCTTCTCTGTTACAAAAAAAAAACATCACAATCCTATATTTCTCATCTTGATATAATTTTATCTGTAATTTGGCTTCGCCAGTAGTCTTATTGTAAAACCTGCCTACTGCCTTACTTTGTATATTTGCCCTATATCTGGTTGTTATTTGTTCTCTGACTGACTTGTTCATTTATTACAAATAAAGTGCTTACAAAAAGAAAACAAGAAACAGTATACCATGCCCAGGACACTTGTAAAATAAACTGCTGATAAGCACCATAAAGCTGCACCCATCTTTAGGATTGGTGACTCACTAATTGAGATCTGAGAATGAGAAACCTAGTTAACCTGGTTATGGTCAATAAAATCATAAGCTCCTTTTACAACTTCGGCACAGGTTAGTCCAGCTGCCTTCCAACTTGAGCTCTCAGAATCCATGAAAATTCACAGACTTTTTCCTGTTTCTCTACTGAAACCAGGGGCTGATTTGTCATAGAACCTGCAGTGCATTTTCCTGGTAGGCCAGTGGCCACAGGAGGGCGTTGAATGTTTCTTGGGGGGGAGGGGGGGTTAAAAAAAAATATGTGCCACCTGACTGGGGGGTGAGCATGGGTGCCGTGCGCTAGGGGGGTAGTGCATGGCTGGCTCCTCCTCCAGGACCAGCCACCTTCCCTATGTGGGCGCAGATCTATTGATGCATAATCTCTCCCCCCAGCGTGGCCTCCTGTATTCCCTGAAGTGCTGGATGTCACATGGGACGTGCACCACGTGACAGGTGTACGCAGTGCACTGCAGAGGAGTTTCCAGGGCTCCAGTGACAAGGTAAGTTTGAATGAACGGAGGGGCTGCTCTAATGTTTACATGAAAAGAAGGGCTGCTCTAATGTCTGAATGAAAGGGGGGGCTGTTCTAATGTTTGAATGAAAAGACCGGGGGGCCTGCTTTAATGTCTGAATGAAAGAACCAGGGGGGGGGGCCTGCTCTAATGTACGAATAAAAGGACCGGGGGGCCTCCTCTAATGTTTAAATAAAAGGACCGGGGGGGCCTGCTATAATGTTTGAAGGAAAGGACTGGGGGGCCTGCTCGAATGTTTGAAGGAAAGGACTGGGGGGCTTGCTCTAATGATAGGACTGGGTGGCCTGCTCTAATTTTTGAATGAAAGGGGGGCTGTTCTAATGTGTGAAGGAAAGGGGGGTAGTTACTATAATGTGTAAGGAAAGGGGGGTATGTTGATATAATATGTGAGGGAATTGGGGGTTCTTAATATAATAATATCAGGAAAGGGAGGGGGCCGTCTTAATATTACATGGGTGGGAGGTAGGCTATTAATTTAATGGTGAAGTTTAGGTTGGGGGCTAATTATTCAATGGGTGGTATATTATTTGTGTGGTGATAGTGGGACAATTTAATTTATTGGTGGGTGTCAGGATGAGAGCATAAGTCTGATATGATGAAATAGAATATTGAATGTCAGGGCCCAAATAAATCTTTGCAGGGCTACATACAAATTAACCTGATCTTCAACTCAGATAAATGTGTGACCAAATGTTTTTTTTTTAATGAAATCATGAGCCCAGTAGGAGGTGATTAAGTTAAGCAAACCCTTTTTGAAGAGACCAGCTTAAGATATGCAGACCACAGACATCCACTGTATTTGATCATGTATTTCCCTAGCTAATTGACTTCCTTTCAATAGGGTTGTAAACACAAACTAACCCCTAGGTGTAAATTGGAGAGTCATACGCCTAGGTGAGAATCTTGGAGACTCTTGTATAAAACCTCTATGGTCTTTATGCAGGTATATAGAAATGTGAACTTGAAAGGAAATTAATTCATTTTTCATATTTTGGGAAATCTGTGTGCTACTACATAATGAGGACCAGAAAACACACCAGGGTTGTGAATGACAAGCATGGGGGGTATCCGTGAACAGCTAAAATCACATATCTTTGGAAAAGCTATGTCACATTGTCATAATTCCATCATGTTTGGTATTTAAATGTGCGAGAGATTATGACCGTTTTATTGAACGGGGAGTTATCTCTCTGGGAAATATCTGTGAGGAATTACCCACAGGTCAAGACTTTGGAAATATTTGTGAGAAAAGTATAGTGACACCCAGGGTACATCCCTGCCCCCTATTAGCATTAAACACGGCCCGTGTGAAGACCATCCCATTTCATTTGGCTTAAAAAACCTGTGTTTTGGAAAGGACAAACTGTCAGACTTTTTGGGAAATCAATTTACATTGATAAGCTGTCCATCTTCCAAGCCAAATTTCCCTTGGCCAGAATGCAATTCATGTAAGTGCAAATCTGAATGTAACCGTTTATTTTAAACTGTTTTTGCTTGTTGTGTCAAATATTAATTGTTTATTCATTATTTTTCTTTATATCTGAATGCCCTGTATTTTTGTATATTAAATCTATAATTTAATAAATTGCGTCCTTGATACTCTAACGGATCCATTAGCCTATTAGAAGAGAGATTGCTCGACCAGGCTAACCCTTGGAATGCCAGTGTGTGATTTGTTGATACATTTGATTAACAAGCTGTGTGTGCTTGCATTTACATTTGTGTAACAGTCTGGAGGTGTGAAGAGTTGTGGGTCTTGTTAGTTTGTGGATAACTAGAAGCCTGTGTGCCAGTGTGGGACAGTATATTGGGTCCTATTGCCTATACTCAATAGGTGGTGGCAGAACCTGAAGTGTCTGGGGGTGTGAGAGCACTGTGTTTGGGGGCGATTCCGTAGGTCTAGAACCTGTGTGATAGGTGAGAGAGACTGCGGGCTGGAATCGTGTGTGACCTCTTACAGCAAACACCCCAAAGTCACGGCAGCTGGGAGCGTGTTCGTGACAGTGGGCTATTTAATTTTAAAGTGGGGCCTATTAAATTAAGATGGGGTGACAGGGCCTTTAATTTAATACTGGGGTGGTGTGGGTGTATTAATTGAATGTGGGGCTGAGTTTGGGGTGTAGGACTTGTTTATTAAATCTGAATATGAATTATTTAATGTAGGGGACGGTTGTGGGAAATGGTAATATTAAATGTAACAGCTATAAATTTGTTTGGAAATATGTATTTTTATTAAATGTGTATATTATTAATTTAATGTCAGGGCTGGTTGGAGGGAAATAGATCTATTTATTAAATATGAGTATTATTATTTTAATGTTGGGGCAGGAGGGAGGCCTGATTATTAAACATGGGTGCTATTGATTTAATGCCGGGTCTCACGCTTCGCTCCCGCAAACGGGTACCTGTCTCGGTACACGCATCTCATTGACCTGGAAACTGGCATGTTCTAGCGTCAGGCTCACACCACTCATTTATCTACTGTCAGATCTGTGCAGGTGCAAGGTCTGTTGCACTTCAGGAACTCCTACCTCTTTCTCATTGGCTAAATGTTATTTGAGCACTATTTAAACCTCCTGGATTTACCTGTCTGATGCCTGTTCTTCAAGCTCACTTCCTATAGCCTGTGGTTCTGGTTCCTGTCCTCCTTGTGGATTGCGTGCACTTCAGCCTACTCACAGCTCGTGGCCTGTGTTGAACTATCGCTGCTCCAGTATCTCTATTACCATCTCCAGAGTACTTCATCGTGACAGCCTCAGTTCTCTCATCGCTACCTCTCAGAGCCGCTACTACTTCTGCGACTCATCAGCTGTTGTCCAGAGTTACCTCTGCTACTTCAGTCTGCTCTCAGCTCGTGGCCTGTGTTGAACTATCACTGCCCCAGTATCTCTATTACCATCTCCAGAATACTGCATTTTGACAGCCTCGGTTCTCTCATCGCTACCTCTCAGTGCCGATACTACTTCTGTGACTCATCAGCAGTTGTCCTGAGTTACCTCCGCTACTTCAGTCTGCTCTCAGCTCGTGGTCTGTGTTGAACTATCGCTGCTCCAGTATCTCTATTACCATTTCCAGAGTACTTCATCGTGACAGCCTCGTTTCTCTCATCGCTACCAGTCAGAGCCGCTACTACTTCTGCGACTCATCAGCTGTTGTCCAGAAATACCGCTGCTACTTCAGTGGGCTCTCAGCTCGTGGCCTGTGTTGAACTATCACTGCCCCAGTATCTCTATTACCATCTCCAGTATACTGCATTTTGACAGCCTCGGTTCTCTCATCGCTACCTCTCAGTGCCGTTACTACTTCTGTGACTCATCAGCTGTTGTCCCGAGTTAGCTCCGCTACTTCAGTCTGCTCTCAACTCGTGGCCTGTGTTGAACTATCGCTGCTCCAGTATCTCTATTACCAACTCCTGAGTACACCATTGTGACCACTTTGGTTCTCTCACCGCTACCTGGCAGAGCAGCTACTACTCCCGTGACTCATCAGCTGTTGTTCACTATTCTCCTATGTTGTTTTTTCCTCAGTGACCATCAGTATATATTACCACTGTTCCTGTATCTCTACCACTTACCTGCTGGTACCTATGTTACTTCCTGCATCACCTGGCTCCTCCACATCGTTCTGCTGTTCACTCACTCACGGGACCATGACCTGCAGGTTCGGTGCCGCTAAGACCATACTTCCTTGCGGGGGTTCCTGGTGAAAACCACTGTCCTGTTAGACTCCACGCCCGTGGGTGGGCCTAGCCATATTCAGCAGAGCCTAGGGATCTATTTCCATTATTGCCAACCATGACACCGGGGCTCATTGTCAGTTTCTAAATTTCATGTACCCATTATTTTTTCCAAATAGGGCACCCAACATTCCAGGATCCAAACAAGCAGCAACTTATCAAAAGACACCAGCAGCCACATGGAGTGGCTGTGACAAGAACAGGAGGAGAGAGGGCAGTCTTCCAAATTTGGTTGACTGTCTCACTTAGTCAGGATTTGGTCCAACTATAAGGACAGTTCGGAGGTATGTCCCACTTTACACTGTACTGCTCATGACTGCAGAGCTGAGTGCACCTAGCAGTAGTACACACAATATTGCCTGTGTATTTGCCTAAAATGTGTCTAAAATGATAACCCTCCTGTCTTAAGTGCCCCGTGCACCCCAGAGCCTTATTCCAGCTCTGTTGATAATTTAGTGGTTCTTGCATTGATTCCATTGCCTGCCTTCTAGCTTGCACTGGTTCTATCCTCAGATCACTTTGTTGAACATCTGGCCAGCCCCCATTTCACTGATAATATCATTAACCCTGCGTCCTTTGCACTTACTTCATTATCAGCAAACCCTTGGAATAGCTCTCCCCTTCACTTATGATACCGTCTGCCAACCCTCCCTGCACTGTTATTAATTGAAACCACCCCCAATCACTGGGCACATTTAGGACTCATACACATTTGTCATAAAATAATTGTTTTCTTGCAGATGCTTGAAGCATTTCACCTTTGTGGTGATTGCACCTGGACAGCCATTTATTATAAGGATTATTTTAATGCATTTTTGAAAGACACAGTACACACATTTATATATTATAGAGAGAGATTTGACTGTTAGTTTGCATATCATGACATCAGGGAAAAATGTAACAGTGCGTGAGGTGTTCATGTGCAGACTGATCAAATATGATTGGGCCAACATGTTTTGTAAACTTATTAAACAAAGTCAGATATGTTTCTATGAAGAGAATTTTTAGAAGGATGTGTTGGTAGACAACTAAACAAGTTGGAGCACAGAGGCATAAACCAGTCTCAGATAATGCAAAAGGATTCATGCAATTTTATAACACAAGACTGTCAGTTTTTGCCCTGCATTGCTTTAGAAATGATCCACTGTGTCTTAAGTAATCACATCCAGGGTTTCCTAAATGTTACTACAACCAAATTCCAGTAGTTCTAAATCCTGCCTACTTTTGTGTTGGCCCCACCCACAGCTGATTTGGTCTCGCCCACATGAGGCCCCTTCAATAATTTTTTCCAGGGGCCCTTCAAGTTCTCAATCTTCCCCTGACTGAAAGCAGTTATCTGAATAAATTTCTTGGTCGTACCTTGCTGCCTCCATATTCTGTTCATATTGACAACCATGAAGAGTTTCTCCTAGAAAGGATGTTGTCACACAATCATCATTATCACAATTTATTTATATAGCGCCACTAATTCCGCAGCGCTGTACAGAGAACTCACTCACATCAGTCCCTGCCCCTTGGGGCTTACAGTCTAAATTCCCTAACACACACACACACACAGACAGACTAGGGTAAATTTGTTAGCAGCCAATTAACCTACCAGTATGTTTTTGGAGTGTGGGAGGAAACCGGTGCACCCGGTGCTCCGGTTTCCTCCATACAAACTCCTCACAGATAAGGCCATGGTCGGGAATTGAACTCATGACCCCAGTGCTGTAAGG
Source organism: Mixophyes fleayi (assembly GCF_038048845.1). NCBI lineage: Eukaryota > Metazoa > Chordata > Amphibia > Anura > Limnodynastidae > Mixophyes > Mixophyes fleayi. The sequence goes on from NC_134402.1 coordinate 235,879,251, forward strand.
CAGAAGTACTAACCTTTACGCCACCATGCTGCCCACAATACACTAAACATAAAGGACCTGATTCAAGTTTGAATGCAAATCAGATCCAATTTACGTGTTTAAAAAGAGCATGCAACATTTGCGTACTTCCACCTGTATTCAAATCAAAGCAGTTCTTAAAATATGTTACAATTTGATTATTGGTGGTAATACGCTCTGTATAAACAGTACTTCCGTACATATACACAGTAGAATGCGTATAGAAAGTATATGCACATGTGTATGTACAATCATTTCACATCAGATCGCACTTAATTTTTATTTGATCATAATTTAACACAACAATTGGAAACAATATAATAAATAAAGTTTTTCAAATATAATCGATAATTTGTTTCATAAATTATTTTAAAGAAACAAAATTATTAATTCAATTCATGATATGAATTTCGTGCAACTGTGTTCACTGTGTAAGTTTGGTTTCTGGGCATGCGCAGTGTGAAATCACGCAAGATACGCTACGCGGTCATACGCCCAGACTTTAATCAGGCCCAAACACTCCAGTATCAGCTCTTATCTAGGGAAGGAGTGTTTAGAGTGCTTCCGCTGCTGCTCAATGATGTGGGTGAGCTGTGCAGAGACATCAATTGGAGACATTGCCACTCTGCACAGAGTTTGATCCCACATGGAGCAGTGGTGGTGGGAGCTGCTGTGAAGAGCAGATCCTCCTCAACCGGATGCTACAGATCGTAGGAATCTGTTTGAGGTGAGAGCCTTGGCGCACATGGGACAATGGTTGGAGATATATATGACAAGGGAAGAATGTGTATGACAAGGGGAGCTCACTCTCCTCTTGCCACATATGTTCCTCAACCATTCTGCCCTTGTCACATGGGAGGCGGGAGGCACTACTCCTGACACAGATTCACTAACTTCACAAAACGCAAGTGGCAGAAGGTGACCAGAAATTAATCAACAGCTAAATATCTTACACAGTCATTCACTATACAAACAAACAGAAAATATAAAAGCAGAAGAGTTACACTGGAACTTCCCGTGCTTGTCTGTCTTGTAGGATCATCATGTGGTCTCAATGCATTTTCAGACATAAACAAACTGTGAACAGATATGACAGCTTTAGTAAGCACATACATATTGTGTACAATATTGGCATATGGTTATGGCATTTCTTCTTCAAAGTCCTCATTTTTTTTCATGGTATAAAAATAAAATTCTACCTGAAATTTGTACCAGACCACAGTTTGTTCCATGAATTTGCGTGGACCCTGCAGTCTTTCAATATTAGTTAATAATCCAAAACTATCAGAACAAGAGTGCTCACGTGTAGAATCATCAAAGCAAATATATTATTTATATATATATATATATATATATATATATATATATAAAAATAATTTAAATATTTTTGTGGTTTAGAAAAGACTATAACCTTAACTAATTCTAGAGATCAAAGGAGGATTTTAAAGCAGATAACCAGACTGAAGTAAATTACTGTTATTTGCTGTCACATTGTACTGAATGCTCTTTCATTGAGGAGGACCAGAGGCTAGTGGGAGCAGGCAGAGATAGGCAGCTGCTGTGTCTGCAGCACTGAGAGGGGCAGCTTATAAGCAAGTCTTTGTACATCATAAGGGCACGTAGTTCACATATATGTTTTTATGATGTGTGCATACTATAGTTGTATGCTTCTATACATTTTAAAGAACACTTTATACTATTTAATAATTGTCACATTTACATTTTTGAACACAGAAGCTATTAAACAATAATAATCATTACATTCTCATAAAAAAAAAATATTTACATCTTATTGCTATATCTGTGGAGGGATGAGCTGTAGTTAGGTAATTTCTCTGCTGTGCTGGCTATGCTTTCCTTGGTTTATATGAGAAGTACAGCCTTGGCAACTACAATGAGTTGTGGGGAGGCCACAATGGCTTGGCCTAGAGTAGAGATGCTCACTGACCCCCGTGTTTTGGTTTTGGATCTGGATCACCTTCGTGTTTTGGTTTTGGTTTTGCAAAAGCGCACTTGCGTGTTTTGGTTTTGGTTTTGTTTTGCAATTTTGTTTAAAAATCAATGTTTTTGTGCATAAAATAACCTAATTCAGTGCTCCACCTGTTTCTTGGATAAGTAAGGTAATTCTAAAGCTAATAAATTAGGAAGAAAACAGTTTAATCCCTGGTAGGCCGTCCTTAATTCTCCACACAAACCTGGTTGTCATCCTCTTCATCTTGGCCTATTGGCAATGCAGTCATCATCTTTGAGTGTATATTATACCCTCCACTTGTAATTGAATAGAAAAAAAGCATCCTTCATAGACTGTGGAATTAGAAAGTAAAAATAAATGGACCAAGGTAGTTTGGTATCTGTCTGCATCAGACCCCCTCTCCACTAGGAGTAAAATAGTAAACTATTCAACCGTTACAGAGTCTAGAATATAAATAGAAATTGAGAAAGGAAATTTGGCATCTGTCTGCATCATAATCATCAAAATCATCATTAGTGCCCTCGTCGCCTACACAAATCTCCCCCTCATCCTCTTCTAATTCAAAAGTGGCATCCTCAATTGGTGTATCACCGACTACACTCGGGCTGTTAAGGCACACATCAGTAGAACTGCTGAAAGGAACCTTCTTAATGGGTACTATGTCACTAACAGAATGCTCACGATTAGACATACCACTGGTGGATGGACTCTCCCCAGGGATTGGTGTCATTTCTGATTCAGAGCAAACATTATCCTCTAATGCCTTACTGTTTTCTTGCAGCTCGGCTTTCACGCGTAACAGTACTTGTGCACCACTTGTAGGCTCAGTAACATTTTTTGATCTGCCACTAATAGACAAAGGTGAAGGCCTCATTCTCTTATGCGTGTATAGAATGGCATGTTGGCAATTTTTTTTTTATCGGCACTTTACTTTTCCTCAGCTACACTTCTTCTGCGCTTCAACACGGTAAAGTTTTTTGGGGTGTGTGTTTTTTTGACTGATTTCAAAAGACTGTGTAGTTTGACATTGCATTTCCCAGATGACGTACTGGGAACACTACCATCAGGACTGGTGACAGAACCTGGTTGCTGATTCTGCTCATATGTGGACTGCTTAGAATCCATTATGAGCCCAACGCACTTGTAGTGCTACAAATTGTTTTAGATACTGCTGACAAATATGACTTTTGACAGCCACAAAAATTAATGCAAAAGAATGTGGGACACCCCAAAAGCACTTGGGAGTGCTAAATAATATATTTGAAGTCTGCTGACAGATAGTACTTTTGACAGTCAGAAATATTAATGCAAAAGAATGGGGGACACTCCAAAGCACTTGTAGTGCCAAATATTGAAAAAAAAAGACTCCTCTATGCTCCTATCTTTTCTATCGTTTGTTAGCAGAATTGGAATCAGAATTGTATTGTCTGTCCCTGCTCTAATCAGCCTGTGACTACACCCTGCTCTCTCCCTCTGTTAAATGGCGATAGATTGCTGTGGAGGCAGGTATTTATAATTTTCAAGTATCTCGAGAACCGAGCCCCGAGATCCGACGACGTCGTTCGGCCTCGATTTGGATTCCGAGCGGGCGGGAGAGTACCGAGCCTGCTCGGCTCGGTACTCGGATAGGCTAAGTTCGGGTGGGTTCGGTTCTCGGAGAAACGAGCCCGCCCATCTCTAGCCTAGAGCAACAAAACCCATTGGAGTTACCAACAGGCTTCCTGCAAGAGTGGAGATATCTGCAGAAACTTACCAAAAAGGTAAACGATGGAGGCAGATTTTCACCTTACACAGCTTGTAGTGAAATGTGTTGTAATACATTGCAGTGCTCTGTGAAAGGTACAGAGAGTGGCAAGTGCACAAAAATATTCTCGCTTTCACCTTATGGAAGCCCACCAACATGTGTAAATGTGCTTCTTGAGAGAGTTAGGGGCATATTACTATCAACCACATTTTCAACACTCTCCCTTTCAATTCTTATCGCAAAGATAAGAATTAAAGTATTGTGACTATTTATTAAAAATCTTCACTAGGAACAGCAGTCACGAAAAACTGCTGTTCCTGTGAAGACCTGTGTCTTATGTCCTCTATGGTCTCCACAAAGTGGCCACCTATGCGATAGTAACCGTAGGGAGAGCAGGTAAGTTGCGGTAAGGGATCCGATGATCCCTCTACTGCAATGGTCTCCCCATAGGCTTCAGCTGGCGTTAGCCATCAGGCACGTGTTTCGAAAATCTTTGTTTTTCGGAACTTGTTAAATTGAGTAATACAGCAGTCTACAATGTCTGCTGTGATGTCCTCTTAAAAAATTGAAACAGTACTTCAATGTGCGTCTGTCCGTTGTCCGCCCATTTTCGGAGGATTTTCACAAAAAAACCGATTCATAAATAGGCCCCTTATTCTGATTACACAAATCTTAGAGTAGCCTTTTATAAAAAAACAAGTTTAACATAAATTTATGGTAAATATACTTTTAAAGAAGACATAATGATTATCTATTTTGCTTGCAGGACTAGATTTGTGAAAAAGGCCTGTTGTTCCCTAGTTCCTATCCGGCATTGGAATAGTCCCAATTTGGCATTGAATCATGGTATGCTACATTAATGTTAGGTAGGATGTAAGGAGCATGAAAAATAAATTAAAAAATAAATCTGGATTTGTTCGTTTGCATGAAGTGTAAAGCTTTACTGGTTTATTGTTTGAACAAATGTCTTTACAGACATTGCAGACATAATCTCTGTAACTTTTCTCCATCAGTCTACAACCTTAGTGGCCTGAGCCAGGCTGACTGATTGCGTAGAGAAAGATACAGGGGCATAACAATTGTGGGTCAAGTGGGTGCAGCAGCTATGGGGCCTCGAGGTTGAGGGAGGCCAGCAATGCTCCAGCTGACAACCCACCAATGCCCTCGTTCTGCTCTCAAAATTGCAGAACAGGGTGCCTGGGAGGCTAGTGCTGTTTGTCAGACTCCTACCCAAATTTTCCTACAGGGGCAAGTGATGTATGTTGGTATGGGTAGGAATGGAACAGACTAGATGGATAATTATATCCCCATATATCCAAAGTGTGTTCTGCCCTTCTGTAGGTACCATGGATCAAATAAAGGTATATTTAATGTACACATTTTAGTAAAGCTAAAAACAATATAAAAGAAGCACACTCCTGATGGGGCAATGATAAAAACTTAAACGTCACATCTTGGTACTGCAAGCTGCTTTGTTGATCCTTTGGATGCCGTTCCATGCTGGTATTATGGCAGCTTTTCTTCCAGCACTAACCAGTTGAGAAAATCGCTATGAATCAAAAACGTTTTCTGGAGAAGCAGATTACTTTTGTACATTAATATGAGGCTTCATTCATTGTACTAAAGTATATTGAGCAATCTGCATTGTGGCTGTGATTCTTTTCTTTATTTGTGTTCGGATCTCCCAAATCCAGCTAAGAAGCTGCAAAGAGCTGTTTTATCAAAAGAATTACACCTGAGGACTGATATTCTGGCATTTAATTTTTTAACTTTTGTTTATTGAATTTTAAGTTTCTTTATTATTACCAGTGTCAACTTTTTGCAATTTAAAAAAGTGAATTGGTGCTTTATTTTTAATTACTTTATGCTCAAACTATTTTTATAAGCTTAATTAACAATTATGTTTCATTTTTATGATTTTTTATGATTTTACACTAGATATAATACTTCCTGGGCAAATATCCAGCACTTTCCAACTAGGATCTAATCCAAGAACAGTGCTAATTGTTCTTAAATTAATTTCTCAATCTGGATGCCCTGCCTTCTCCTACCGGGCTCTCCATTTCTGGAACAACCCACCTGAGGTATTTTGACACCTGTCTTAGACCTTTCAAATCAATAGTCATGTGACAGCTGTATATGATGTATCCAGGACAGAAAGGTGACTTTTAATGTTATTTTTTAGTACTAAAATATTTTATGAATAAATAAAGTGCTCAGAATTTTGCAGTTAAAGGAACTTCCAGACATTAAGAGCTATTTACAAACATGGAAAAATGCGCCCCTGCAATACATTCTGCTTGCTTAAATGTGCCTACGTATTCACCTATCGTAAACATACCAGGTTTGGGAACATACCGCACATACATTTACATTATTGCAATCCTTGCTGTAAATGTGCATAGTGGAAATAGCAAAAGCCGTTACTTGAAAGTCTAGACTACTAACACTTTAGCAACACCCCATTTAAATGTGTTTATTTTGCTCATTTACGCCTAATTTATATTTAATTAGTCACGAGAGTTGACAACAGAACTGTCTTTATTATATGTGTGACTTTATGTGCTGGAATTTATTAGATGGGTCTTCACATAAATACATTTAACAACATCAAATGTGCTTTGTAGGTAAAAAAAAAAAAAAAGATATAAGATAACTCCCCCAAGCATCTCCTGAACACCTGTAAAAATCAATTCCTTTTGCTGGGAGGTCCTGCAGCCATATGTAGGCCATGGAACACCCCCGCCTCCACCCACCCCCTGCATAACCGCATACACTCAACCCCTTGAACCTTACTTCAATGTATCATTTTGCAAAATTAAATCTGCTTTTTACATTTTCCTAGTCGCAGTCTGCATTTAGCTTGGAATTGCCCAATATGGCCAGCTATAAAACTAAGTACATCCCCAAATGGCAAATAATCTGGGAGAGGGTGGAAGCGCTTTTTTGCACATTTGTAAATGACCCATGCTTGCAGAAATAAAAAAGTGATTTGAAAGTGTACAGTCCCTTTAAAGCTTTGACCACACTGTATTGCAAAGCAGAAACGTCTGCTTCTGTCAGCTTAAAACTCTGTAATGTACTTTTGTTTTTAATAAACTTTGAATTTTGCAGAGCGATTTTAAGCAAAATACGGTACATCTCCGAATTACCGTTACTTAATGAATCAGGCCCAAAATGTCTATCTGGCTCCTAAGTTCAAAGTAATATTAGAAGTGGGGGAAGGCCTACTCATGGATCTGATAAGACCTAGCTGTTCATAGACCCTCCTCATGTCCATCTACTGTAGTGTTAAATCATGTGTGTCCTTACATTAGTTTAGCCGTATCACTTTTTTTGCAAGAACAAAAAAAATTACTTTGAAATGTTAAAACAAAATGTTTTGAAAACACATTCAAATGTTTGTGAAATATTATTATATTTATGAATGTAATGGTCAAGTTTTGTTTCTCATATACAAAATAAACAAAAAAGGTGGGCATATACTAAAGGTTAGTTAGTAGAAAAATGGATAAAAACACTATTTTTAAGTTATTTATAAGTTGATTTCCTCATCACTGACTGTATTAAAGGCACATTGAACTATAAATCACCAGTATTACAAATCTCCCATAAAAGTTTACAGACATTGAAAAATCACCAAAATCACTAATTTCATATAAAACATATTAACAAAAATGTTAACAAATGAATTAACCATTGTCTCTACTGATGTGACTTAAAAAACCTCATTAACGCTGTTGAGTAGCCCAGGCAACATGAAAAAGCAGAATCATTTGGAAATTACCTAGCAACTCCAGAAGCAGGACCTGATTAAGGGCTCTGGCCGCCCTAGGCTAATACAGCTGTATCAAGCTCCCCCCACTTAAATCATCAAAGGAAAATTCAGGAGTATTTTCCTGCAAACAAATTTAGACAGATTCTCTTACCTATTCTTGCTGTTATTTCTTGCTTGTTCTTGCAGCTTTGCTGTCATTTAGCTGTCTTCTGGAATGTTAGTGTCCTGTTTTGAAAATGTACAAACATTACAAACCCTCAATGATTAGGCTCTGAGAGAGCATTCTCATGAATGCCACACAATACAGAGATCATACCCACCCACAAGCGGCCATTTCATGAACACCCCGACCATCTAATCACACCGCAACGGCCAATTCATGACTCCCCTGCACACTGTCCTCCACAGAACACATTCTGTCCCCCCCTGCATAACACAAATCTACTTACCTGTCTTCTTCTCTTCCGTTGGCAGTCAGCTCCTCTCACTGCAGCTCCTCACTTGACATAGTCGGGACGGGATGATGACATCACACCCGACAGGCAGTGAGTGAGGAAGGAGGAGGGAGAAGAGGGGAGGAGTGGGTAGGAGGGATTGATAGTGCAAAGGGGGGGGGGGCATGCAGTAAAAATAAAAAAATATAACATGCTGCTGGCGTTGCACCCCCCCCCCCCCCCTCCGGGTCCCAGCCTATTGGTTTATCAGGCCCTTTCCAGAAGTGTTCCCAGATGTCAAACTATTCTATAACTATCGCAATAGCTAGTAGCGGAAACCTCCATAGACAGGGCTCTTACCATTCAATTCAAGATCATAAGATCATATTGGGGTTACCGTCTTTTGTGGTAGACGGCAGCAAAATTGGAGCCATAGGGGCATATTTATCAATCAAATGTTTCATTAAAATCCCCTGAAAACAGCATTTTTCCGGGGACTGACACATACTTAAGTATTGTGTTAATTTATGATTAGGTATTGCAGATATCTGCTGCTGTCAATGTGTCTTCAAACGCAAAAGCAGTCCCCATAGATTTCTATCAATCAGAGATTTTTGGAACTTGTGCCCGATGGCGTTAGCCATTTTAAACCTAGAGAAAGAACATTGTGTTAGAGGGGTCTTTGGATCCCTCACCGCATCTTACCTGCTCTCCCCTCTGGTCACTATTGCAATGTGCCCACTCTGCGATGGTGACCATAAAATGACATAGGACATAGCGAACTGCTGTCCTGGCAGAACACTTTTAATAAATGCTCACAATATTTCATTCCTTATCATTGTGATAGGGAATAAAAATGATTGTGGAAAAAAAGTGGTTGATAATAAATATGCTCCATAATATGAAATTGTGTATGTACTATGTCATCGTGGTGTGCACTAAGCAACTTATCTTAAATGGGAGCAAAGCTCTTTAACCATTTTCCTACATGGCCAAAAGTAGCTCAAACCTGCTAAAAGCAACAAGAGCAAAGAAAACACCTCTAGCTAATAAGAAGTCAAGTCCGTGGGAAAATGTCAACCAGTGTCAGTTCATTTCTTAAGCAGATGTCCCATTTCCTAATTTCTAATTAAAGTGGAACTAAATCCAAAACGTAAAAACACATTTTAAATGTACTCAATGTAAGAGACTACTATCCTTACATGAGAAAGATGGGAGATCATCTGAGAAGCAATGTAAATGCAGAACTGATATAAGTCACTATCTGTATCCACTTGAGGGCAGATACATCATGTGCCCGTGGAGCTTTCGCTTACCGCAGCTTCAACGGCTGCTAAAGATCATTGATCTCTGCAGCGAATAGTATGATAGTGAGTGTGTGTTGCACATTGAAGGGATGGGCGGGGCCTGTAGTCACAGCCCAGCGTGGTCAGCCCAGAGCACACACTCACACACATACACAGCTCTACTTGAGCTTTCTTCCTTACTAGCTGTTTTTCTTGTAGTCTGTGCTTACTACTTAGGAAGGGAGATGTTTTCTTACCTTCATCGTCACTCAATCAATGTGGTCACCATGGGAAACCCCACGGATTAATTACCTGCTGCGGCTGTGATCCTGCCAGACACTGTGCCCAAATCTCCCCTTCTTTCTTGCACGTTTCCTTGTCTGCCTTGCGTGTGTTTTCCTTGGGCCCTCCTCTCTGTCTGTCTCTCTCTCTATGCAGGAGAGAGAGATGGCTGCAGACGGAGCTAGATCCAGGTTTGGGAATTTGGGCCACCGTGGAGGAGGAAGCAGCAACAGCAGCAGCCCATCTTCCAGTCCCAAACTGGGGGGCATGAGCAGAACACCACCTCAGCAGCAGAAACATAGCCCTTCTTCACCTGGCAGCAAACACCAGCAGCTGAGACAAGCCCCTGCTTCTCCAGGGCATACCTTCAGAAAAGTCACCCTCACCAAGCCCACCTTCTGTCACCACTGCACGGATTTCATATGGGGTCTGGCTGGCTTCCAGTGTGAAGGTAAGGAGCTGTGCAGACCCGGAATACTCTGCTTATTATTATTATAATGTCTCACACATATTGTTACACCCACTCCTAATGAGTAAACCTTTGGAAATTTATGTATAGGTGACCGTGAGCTGGTTGCTGGTATCCTAATATGAGGGACGTATTGTAGTATATATGGCTGTTATTGTCCGCAATTGGTAACCTTTAATGGTCATTTTAATTGCGGCTGCTGACATTGTTACAATCACGATTTGTCATTGGATAGACAGAGGTGTGGCTGACAGGTAATGCAATAGAATGTCTGAACAAACCTTTAAATGGCAGTTCTTCAGCCTGGAGAAGGACGTCTTGTGACGAAGAAAGGGCATTTTGGCACATACAATCAGAGCATCTAGGGATTCTTCATCATCTTGCCAATGCTACCCAGGCAACAAGTACTCAGTACATATATACTACATAGTACTACTCGACATAGGCTTTTAAATGTTAATAAATAATGTATATAAACTGGATGCAGCATATTGTTTGTGTGTAATTGTATGGCTATTGATCCGCCACCCCTTGAATGGTGCTACTGTCTGTCATATATGAAACCCCTAAACTTCTCCTGATGTGTATCCTCACTGAATTTTATGTGTATCTGCTTGTGGTTTCAGTTGTTTTTTTTTTTTACAGCGTGATCTACTATGTGTATAAATTGTATGATATTATCTATAAAACACATGTTTCCTCTGACTAGCAGGATGATTAGAATCTTGCACATTCATAGCTGTCATGTCACTGTCTGAGCATTACAGAGCTTTTACAATAGACTCCACAGGTCATTTTCACTTACAGTTTTGTTTGTTTTGCAAGCAATAAATCGCAGTAAAACAATGTAGTAAACCATATGGTGGCAAATCTGCTATTTCATAGCTATGATCAGATTACGCTTATCTGTTGAAGTGCTCATTTTGTTGACTGATTCAATACAATTAACAAATTACATGTTTAGTTGTCAATAAATGAATAAGGTACAAATTAGGCATCAATCCATAGATAATTATTTCTCTCTCCTTTTTTTTTATTTATTTTTTATTTTTTTTATTTCAATTTTTCTCATATTTGTCCCTTTTTTTTTTCTTTACATTTTTAACAGTTGTCATTTTGGCAATATGGATTGGACACTGTGCATACAGTTTTCTGTTTTTGGTCAGCAAAACAACATGTTGGTATTTAAATACAAACAGAAAATACTAAATGAAATAATGCATGTTTGCTTTGCAATAATAATAGTGTTCATTTCAGTTAGTGTTCAGAATTACTTTGTAACTGGCTGATCATTATCTTAACAGCAGTTGTGCTGCTCTTTTCCTTATGATGAAAACCGTTTGCGCAGATTGCAAAAAATGATCTCCAAATTTAGTGCATATTGTGATTAATTGCTCATCCACCATGGGTGAGCTAATTGGCAGACGACAGCTTCGATGTTGTTCAGCTCCAGGTCATTGCTGTCTTTCCACTGAATAAATATTCAGGTTCACAGGCTTCTAATAAGCCACACTTTAAACATAACCCTGTATGGGCACAGAGGATTTAATCTAGTGCGGTCCAAGTATTTAATTAGGTAGAGCTTGTGGTGATTCATTCTGAGGCAAATGGTCGCACAAATGCCCTATACTCCTGAGCTGGCTTTTATATGTAGTGTTAAGTTGGCAACTTTTAGCTATTTGGACCAGTAGAAGCAATGTTTATTGTTGCTAGGTAAGAAGGAATATACCATTGATCATGTTCAGGAACATGTAAAATCCCACTGATAACGTCCAGTCAAATACAGGGCTGTGTTAACAGCATTATAGGCCCCCGGGCAAAGCAGTGGACTGGGGCCCTACATGTACTAATTGTACAGTACCATTAGTACGTGTATGTTGTTTTCAAGGTCAACATATATATTCGCATCAGCAAGATCGCATGTACAGACAACAGCTGATAGTGAGGAGATTATTCCACCTAAACGTTTTAATAAAGAGGGTTTGAAGGTTCTGAATAAATTTCCGGGAATAAATATACTAAAAAGTTGGCAAGTGTATAGGGGGGCCTTATGTTCGTGGGGCCCCCGGTAACTGCCCCAGGGGCCGGTGCGTTAAGATGGCTTTGGTCGAATGTAGTATGTAATGTTCAAAACAGTGTAATATGCAAATAATAATGTTTGTGTCATGTAATAATGGCCAATGGAGAGCAGTATATCATGTGCAATTACTATTGTTTACTACAGAAGTCTTCTGGTACGTATTTCCCTGTGTTCACTGTTGTCTTCCTTTTTTGCCTTCCAGTGGTTCCTTTTGCCCATTAATCCTGCCTCCTATGCAAGTGCCTAATGTCCCATTAGATTGGGGTGTTTTCTGTCAGCTTCTAAGTAGCCTCTGTTATGTCCAAATTAATGCGGTGTTGTGCACTGCCCACAGTTTTTAAATTAAGAGATGCATATCTTTTAAATTAAGGCTGCCTGGGTGCTATTGTTGGGTTATCAAAATAAATATGTATAGCTAGTTGTTGCCCAATCACAGCCATAAAAATCATTTGCTGCAACCAAGGCCTTTACTTATTCTGACAAATGTAGTAGTACGGTGGCCTCCAGTCATATTGGGACAGTGGCCTGGGGATAATATTGCCCTTTGCCTCTTGTCAGCCTGCGTCTGTTTTAACCTTGGGACTGTCGTTGTTTCACCTTGGTAGCAGCTAGAAGAGCTAAGTACTCATGTATATTAGTAAGGGAACTAAAATTATATATTTTTTTTAAAGGAAAAAGTGGGCATCCAGAGTAATAAAGTGCTATGTTGTTATGACAGGTCCAAATTTCATTGCAGTTAGATAAATATTAAATGTTCAAAATTATGTTAACCCACTAGTGGGAAGCTGCCTTGCTAGAAATACGGAACCACCTTCCCTGCTTGAACAAAAAAAAAAAAAATAGACAAACAAATCTAGTAATGGCACTAAGCAATACATAAAAACACAATACAAAGTGACAATACAAAATATAGTATAGTGTAATACTGTTGGAATGTGGTAACCACTACCAACCATATACAGACAATGGAAAGTAAATATGGAGAAATCTGTTAAAATATAACAATGAATTAAAACACATATCCACAAACAGAACAATGGGACTCGTACCGGAACAAACTTTACTACTGGTGATTCTGGACGTATAACGGGGAATAGCAGTGAAACATAGCTGCCATATTACTATTAGCACCAATTTCGGACATTGTAATTGGTTCCCATGTATTTATATATGGAGTTTGTAGTTTTTGTCCTCCCCACCCGGGCAAAGACATTAGAAAGTTCAAAACGCGTTGATTGGTAGGACTTCATACCGTGTGGACAAGTTGGCATCACATCAAAGAACTCTTTGACCTGGGTGTTTACATCTCTGGAGACTCTGCAAGGCTTATTTGTCAGCTTGTTCTGGTACAAGTCCCATTGTTCTCTTTAGGGATAATACATTGTTATATTTTAGCAGTTTTTCTTCATCCATATTTCTTATTCTATTGTCTATATATGGTTGGTAATTCTTTTTTTTAAATCCAGTATTTTTATTGAAATTTTTTAAGATATAAACATACTAAACAACAAAAAGAAAAGAAAAACAATCGCATACATATCGGAATTAAATGACGGAATTTACAAGATTACATTAAAGCATAATAATAATAAATGTGCTATATTCATTCAGGATCATACATCGTAAATGCTTATACATAAGTATGTTACACATGCAGGGTTTATTACATGGACTCAGATACTTATTATAAGAACTGCGGTAGCCATACATTGGTAATTGGTAATGGTTGGTAATTCTTACCAAATTCTAGCAGTATTTCACTATGTAGTATTTTTATAATTTGGCATTTGGAGAAATACGGAAAAGCAAGAATGCCATTTTATCTATAGAAGATTCTCGCAGAAATCCACTGAGATTCGTAAGAAACTCTATTGCAAGATATCTGTGAAACGCCTATTTCCTATCTGTACCACATGAGCGAAATGCCACATGTTTGATATGAGAGATTTTGAACATTTTTTTCTTTTTGAGATTATTGATTCAAGGTTTGTCTGAGAATACTGGATTGGGTAAAGATTTGCACTTTATTGTTAACTTTTTGATATTTCGTATTGTCACTTTGTATTGTGGTTTTTTTTTTATGTAGTGCTTAGTGCCATTACTAGATTTATTTGTCAATTATTAAATGTTGTTTTCAGTATTATTGATATTAGTGGTAGGCAAAGGGAGCACATACAGCCACTGAGGGCTCTATTGTGGTCCTCTAGTATTTTTCTCATTTCTGTAAAGGAGCAGTGAGTTCTTCTCGCTCACCAACCAGCATGTTATAACCTGTTGTTTAGATTAAAGAAAAAGTGTTCCCTTTGGCGCTAAAAATGGCAGTGGTTATGAGATACCAATGCGTGAGGTCTGCATCCTCAAAATGATAAAATATATATGGAAACTCAGGCCACTAATGAATTACTTGTACACTGCAGGAAATCTCAATAATTAATATTTATTTGTTAAAAAAAATACATAACCTCACATAATGTCGTGAATCTATTAATCAAAAAACACAATAGATGTAAAAACTACTTACACCTTGAAATATAAAAAAACACAACAAGTGATTCAATAGGTGCACCTATATATTAAATTTATCTTATATGTGGATTCATCCAGATGTCAGGCAGAATGTTAAGAGTCACAATAGTAATATATGTTTGTAAGTGATTCAGACCAATCAATCCTGTTCGATCCTATGGGGAATATTACTGATGGAGTAGAGAGTATGGACTAGCAAAACAAAATTGTTTACTGGAATAAGTAGATGAAATTGAGCAAGAGGATGGCAATCCATATGGTACAGAGTTGAATAAAGTCTCTTACCAGATCCCTGGAAGAGCGGTATGTTGTTAGACCTATTCCTTCACGAAGGTTCTTATGAACTCTTAATTGGAAAGTGTTGCCAAGAATGATTTCCCCGAATACAATTGTGCTTGTGTCCAGTTTCCAATCCTGCACAGACTCCGTGCACACGTCTGTGTGTCTTTTCCCCAGATCACAGAGGCTGTTTCCTATGTAGCTTGGTACAGCCTCACATGAATATTAAAATGTCTCTCCTAGTTATCCAGATGAAAATTCAACAAAGCCCAATATCTGCTAGGTTATAGATATGTCGTATTCACAGCAAGAAATAAGATTGTTAAAGTACCGGACTGACGCGTTTCATCGCCAGCAGGCAATTTCATCAGAGATGTAGTTCAAATTCTTCTTAGAGGTCATTTTATATAGTTCAGTTTAATTTAATTGAACAACTTACACCTGTTGTTAATTTAGCCATGTGTCCGCAGTGCACAAATACTTCAAAAACTGGTCTACATACCTATATAGTCTAAAGAGAACAACAAATATGTTCCCAAAGTAATTCACATTCTCTATAACTTTGATTGTATTTATAAAAAACTTTTATTGAACCAGTAATAAATACATTCAGACAATACCTATAAAAACTACAAACAAAGAAAATATCTATCGGTATCAAAATATCCCAGAGATAAGTATACGACACACTGTATAACAGTGTATTATTGTAAACAAAATAACTAAAAGAAACTAAAATACCTCATATAATAAACATACTGTGGCACTATACACAACTATATAGAGGCAATCTCTCACTAAAAGATATAATGATCTAAAATACTCATCCGTTTAATGGGAATCGAGGGAAAAAAAACCCCAAAAACAGCGAAACATAGTATATAAAAATGTCAGCATATATTCTCCCATTTTTTAGATCGCATGAATATGTGTAAATACTCTAATAACATGATGGGTTCCAGTTGTAACCAAAGTGGGATTCCTGTTTGATTTTAAAATCACCAAATAGAATTGCTTGAAGGTCCATTGCTAAGAGTCGCACATGAGGCCCTTAAAAACTGCCATGTGTCCCATTGCTGATTTCTAGGAAATTTGGCAATGATCACATCATCACTGCCAGGCTTTATCTTTTGCACAAACCAACTATACAAATGACAGTACCGTTATTATTTCCTATCTTTCTTTCTTTTTTTAACTGATTACAAGGTTTTGAAACAAAATCCAGTTAACCATATCTTCTTTCTAAGGGGCATATTCAATTACTTTCTGGTATTGCGGCTGCGCTTGGCAGCGCACATAAAGTGCAATTACAGTACCGCCACATTGCAGATTTCCCTTTGCAACCCTATTGGGTGCAAAGGGAAATCTACGGTGTAGCGCTATCAGGAAGGAGGTGGCCGCGCGTTGCCATCATCTGGGAAGGTAATTGAATATGCCCCTAAAAGTCTCATAGTTTTTCTATGGGGAAAATACTTCACCAGACCAGCGACATATAATTCTATTGAAGTTATAAAGTGTTATTGTTTTTGGAGAGGATGTTTTATAGGAAGAAAAATATTTAGGGACACTGTTTTTAAAATAAAAATAATAGCCTGGTTGGTGTTCATGACATC
The DNA here is from genome assembly GCF_038048845.1 of Mixophyes fleayi. NCBI lineage: Eukaryota > Metazoa > Chordata > Amphibia > Anura > Limnodynastidae > Mixophyes > Mixophyes fleayi. The sequence continues at coordinate 235,895,732 of NC_134402.1, forward strand.
CGTGACATTACCATACTAACTCCATAGGTCTGACTTCTCTGTGCTTTATCTCTGTCCAAGTGTCTGTTTTAATCAACATTATATAAAAGCAGGCTTTTACTGGGGAAAAATATGTATTTGTGTTCTAATATAGTGTATTGTAACCAAAAAATTATATATGGTAAGTAGATATCCTCATTAATGAACTCAAAGAAAATAAAAAATAAATAAACCTCCAAAAGTAAAAATGTTGTAACAAGATAATCAATATTATTCACAAGACTTTTCAGCGGTTTAAATGTTGTGGCTGATTGCTGTGTATGTAAAATGACAGTATATGTGGGCAGCACGGGGGCTAAGTGGTTAGCACTTCTGCCTTACAGCACTGGGGTCATGAGTTCAATTCCCGACCATGGCCTTATCTGTGAGGAGTTTGTATGTTCTCCCCGTGTTTGCGTGGGTTTCCTCCCACACTCCAAAAACATACTGGTAGGTTAATTGGCTGCTAACAAATTGACCCTAGTCTGTCTGTGTCTGTGTTAGGGAATTTAGAGCCCCTATGGGGCAGGGACTGATGTGAGTGAGTTCTCAGTACAGCGCTGCAGAATTAGTGGCGCTATATAAATAAGTGGTAATAATAATAATAATAATATTTTCATTCTAAAACATTTTTCCTGTGGCACACTTGGACTGGTCATCCACTTAAGTTCTTGTTGTATTGTGCTTAACTTTTTGATTCTGCTTTTGTTCCTTGTCCCTAGTCTGACTTTATTACAAACATGTAATGTGCTGCACACATTGTTAGTGGTAATAAAATACATCTCTATTACACGTCCTGTAGTCATATATGAGGAAACGGTTTAAAAGAACACCCTCCCGTCCTGCAGTAATTTCTGTCTCTACAAGCATTCCTGATAATATACTAAGAAATGAATGTGAAATGCCACTTCTTGCATGGATGTTAATCATATACTGTGATCTGCAATATATGCTGAAGTAGAGTTCCTCCCACTACTAAAAATGATGCTATAACGCCCACTCCTCCTCCCCAAAACCTAGCAAATGTTGGTGGTTCTTTGTCTGCAGCCCGAACCATTTGTAAGATTCTAACTCCTCAGCGTGTGGTAAGTGGCCATTGTAGTATGAGACTAATAAGTCTCTGAGATATAAAAGTAGCAGTCTTGATTTGCTGTTTGTACTGATGATGATGCATACATTGCAATGTAGTTCATTGTCTCTTCCAGCTGTTCACATTTGTTGATATAATAACCAAAAATAGCAGACTCAGTATCAACAAAGAACTTTTTGCTGCTGGATAGCATTATTAAAGCCTTATTATTTAACAATTTATTACATGGCTTGTGAGCAGGGCCTCCTTACCTCTGTCTGTATTATTTTATTACCGTGTTTGCTCCCAATTGTAAAGCGCTATGGAATTTGCTGGCACTATTCAAGTAAATGTTGATGCTGATGGAGTGCTTAAACTTACTGTTGCGGCGCTGAAAAATTTACAGTAAACATTATGTTTCAGCTGTTTGAAGTTTGTTATAAAAGGCAAAATGTTACTGTATTTTGTTTTTATGCAGCAAATCACTTGATTGCATAGGACATATTTATTTGTAGTCTACATCCTGACTCTACAAAGATTTGCCATAGTACATGCTGACGTTATCATTAGTTTATTGTATCTGAGCTGTGATATGTTGAGCTGCTCATATCTCAGCAAGAGACTGATACAAGGTGGAAGAAGCTTTGTATGATTGGCGCTTTCCGTTAATGCTATCATTTACACATTTAGCAATGCAAATATGCCTTACTGGTCCATTAGCCCAAAAAGAGAGAAAGCACTCCTGTGAAAATCTGTTTAGTAACGATAATACAACTATATTCATAACCTAATATAAAACAGTAATTCTACTTTACAGATTGATATGTATATAGCATACTGGCTTAAGCTCTTGCAGCCGCTGAGGGATTTCAGATACTAATCAGCAGTGGATAGCCGTGCACCGTTTATTGCTACAAAACACTGGATGAACACTCCATAGTACTGGCGCTCTATATATTTCACCTCTATTGGCTCATCATAAGCATGCTATAGGGTGGGTTAGACATCCTTTTGTATAAATACATGTATATGTTTGTAAACGGTCGGTGAGGTAGACCATGACTTTTGTGGCACTCAATAGCTCCTAAACTAATAAAACATAAATATTTGACTCTTTGACAGTCAAAACTTCCTGGATTGCTCAAAGAGCATGAAAAATGCTTAAATACATATAGCAAACCAAGGGGTATATTTAAGAAAGCACGGTAGTGCACTATCGTGCACTTACCGTGTAAATTAGGCCACGATGTGCACTCCGCAAATTAATTTAAGGTGCATCGCAGCAGATATCATGGATATCTATCTGCTGCTTTGCACTCCTGATCGTTTTTGCGAGCAGTCACCATTCAACAGAATGGTGACTGCTCCTGGCCGCAATCTAACAAGTCCCGAAAAAATGTTTTTTTCGGGAACTTGTTGTGTTAATGTACGCCAGCTGAAGCTGAAGTTACATCATAGGAAATGCTGGTAAAACTTCTGTTCTTCGGTATGTCCAGCTCTGCTCCGGAGAGCGCATGCACAGGGAGTGATCTTGTGATCCCTCCCTGTCACAGCCTCAAGCTCTCCGGACGGCACATGCGCAGTTGCATGAAGAAGAGAAAGTACACCGAAGAGGAGGAGATCGGGAGACAGCGCGACGGAAGAGGCAGTGGTGAGTATGGTGTTTTTTTTTATCACAGAAACAGCAGTTTTTCGGAACTGCTGTCTCTGTGTTCCATTTTTCATAAATTTGAGAAATGCATCAATCCTTATCCATGCGATAAGGATTGATAAGTATTTCTCACTTTCCCCGATACATGATAAATGTGCCCCCAAGTCCTTAATCTAAAAATAATTTTCTGTAAATAATGAAACATATTTTCACTTAAGTTCTTCCTTTTCTAGTTGCATTTTGAAGCCTTTAGTAATAAAGCATTGGAATTTGTACTGTGGTCGACCACAACAAATACTTCTGCTGTTTTTATTCGTCTATTCACTTAACATAAAAAACATTAAATATTATATTTCCTCTTGCAAATTTAACATATTCATTAACAGAATGTTATACGTAGGGCTTGTACATGATTTTGAGTTAGGCAATCTCTAAATAGGAACGCTGACTATTGGATTTCTAGACCCCCGATGTACGTAGGTTAATAGAATTGTTAAGAATAGACACATTTAACCTTTTTAAACCAGTTTGCATCAGGGGCAGATCTAGAAATTTTTTCTACCCCGGGCGATATAGGGGGGGGCGATTTAAGCCCCCCCCCCTTTCTAACTTCTAAGGCTGCCAGCGGCTGCACAGTATGTGCAGGTCCGTTCGGCAGTAATAATGTGCTGTCCCGCTGCTCTGATTGTGTTTAAAACACAATCAGAGCAGCCGGGCAGCACATTATCACTGCCGAACGGACCTGCACAGTGTGCAGCCGCCGGCAGCAAGCCCCTGCTAGGGGGAGCGATCGCCCCGATCGCCCCTCCCCCCCCCCCCCCCCCCCTGGATCCGCCACTGGTTTGCATGCAAAAGGAGAGATATAATGACATTAATAGACTTGCGAAACTCTGTCATATGGGTATCCTAGATTTAATTTCTTAATTATTAGAGCCCTGTAACCATCCAAGAGAACAAATTATTAAAAAAAAAAGCAAAAAAAAAAAAGCATTTTACAGGTTTGTTTATTAAAGCCATATCTCCGGTAAAGACCCTGCATGATAAGAAATAGACCTACGACGCACCCCTCTCCCTACTCTAAATCTATCTACACTTATTGATGTCTGCACTGCCAATGTGCAAAATTGCACTTTATAGCTGGATTGCAGAAAAAGTTAATGGTGTCTATGATAGAAAGGTTAGAACACACAGTAGATTGTATCTTGCTGTGTAGCCGCATACTGGTCAGAGTGTCCATGCTGACCCCAGTCCACCACCGAAAGCTCCTATAACGGGCACATGAGAGCGAGAACTGGATCATGGAACAATGGAAGAAGGTGGCCTGGTCTGAAGAATCGCGTTTTCTTTTGCATCATGCAGATGACTGGGTGCGTGTACGTCGTTTACCTGGACAAGAGATGGCACCAGGATGCTTTTAAATCGTGTCCAAGCAATGTAAAAAAAGGTTGTGTCCAATCAGGGGTTTAGCTAGGAATAAAGGGGCTCCTTAGTAACTTCTAGACGGGCTTCAACCCTTGCTTTCATACCCACACACACAACACTGCTTTTACAGCTGCACTTATTAGCCTAGGGATCTCTCTGCTTTTATGTTATCTTGTGCATAACAGGCAGCTAGCTATACGTTTACACACACACACAAGTTGCTGGTTGAACAGCTTTGATGTAGATAATTTTTTTACTGTTGTTTTTACCTCTACAATATAGCTTTTGAGAAGGTTTTAAGTTCCATGTTTAACTAGTTCAGTGATGGTAAAACTTAAATAATTAAAGGGCCACATTATCCATAATTTCACAAATTAAAAAGAGACCGGAATAGCTAACATTAGTTATTGTTAGAATTTATTTTTTTCTTGTTTTGTTTTTTATTCATTATACACATTGGGCTGTAATTAGGGAAGTGTGATCTCCCAGGGCGCAATACTGAGTGTTTGTCGCGGCTGGGAAAGGGCACCTACAACTAACAAGATAGGGTTGGGTGCCAGTGCTCTTTCTTGCTCAGGGCACTAAAGTCTCTAGTTACGGCTCTGCTCCCTCCATTTTGCAGAGTAGGTGACGTTATGTTGAATTTGGTTGCTCCTCGTCACTCTTATTCTCTGCTTTATAAGCAGAGAAAGACAGATCAGGCAGGGTCTGAAGGCTCACCGGAGTGTTGCCCACCACTGAGCTAGTTGTTCAGGAATGCTGACATTCAAGAGTCTATATAATTTATATTATTGTAAGTTCACTATTCAGCTGTTTGAAATTGGCTTTTACAACTGTACATTATATATGTATATGATATAATGTTATAATTACCGTTAAATAATTCATTTAAAGACTGTGCCAGCTTTCAAACCAGTGATGTAATTTTAATCAATTTAAAATACAATGACATCCCCCTTTGACTGTTAGGGAAAGATTGTGTTTATATCTGTGCCTATAGATTGACTGTAGATCCTGGTCGCCATTTCAAACTGGCATCTGCATGTCATTCTTTAGACGTCATAGAATTTACAATGTCAGTATTGATGTACTAGAATTTTGATTCCTTTGATATAATTTATATTCAGGATATTGTTCCTTAGTGCTCATGTTATTAAAGACTGGTAAACATGATTTGTTTGATAGTTTAAAAAAAAAATGTATGCAGGAGTGTTTGCTTCACTTTGCATCAACTTCAGCATTGCCCGCGGTGTTGATGAATGTTAACGCTCAATACAAAATATCAGGGTTCTATTCAGTTCAACTGCTGGACCCAGAAAGTTCAACTGTTTCCATCTCTGTTCCTCCTCTGGTCATCTCTGCGGCAGCAGCTTCTGCCACAACTTCTGTGAATATGGGGAACAAGTGTCCTACCTATGTGTTCAGGATCTTTTATATCTCTATCTTCCACTCCTCATGCCAACTATACCACAGCACTGGTAGTGAGTGGCACAGAAATCCCACCCGTTAGTGGCTGCTTTAATATTTGTGGCTAATAACGCTTCTGCCTTACAGTAGCCACATGCACTTTGTGCACCAGCAGTACAATTGTTATTCCACTACCTAATGTATCAATTGTTCCCCATACTAGTTAGATTGGAAACTCCTTTGGTCAGGATCGTCTTTGCCTACTACATCATGTTAGTTATTTGTTTCACATCCCCTTAATGTACAGTGCTACATAAAATGTTGGTGCTTTACAAATAAATAATACAAATAATATAACAATACTCTTTGTATGTAGATTGATATGTTGAAGTGGGGCTTTGACTTCACTTTTTGAGCATCTGTTAAAAGTGAGGACAAAATACCAGACTGTGTCTACAATTCCAACAGACATTTTTCAACGCCTACAGGTACAAGCTCTTAGAAGGATTGTTTTGAATTTTTTAGGATAAGGTTATAAATAATTTATTTTTCAACCTTACAATTTTTATATTTGTAGATATGGATCAAATTACTAATGATGCTTTTTTGAGCTGCCTGGAGGGGTTGTATGTTTTGAATAAATCAATTTGTGTTACTATTTGTTTTGCAAATTTTATTGCTTATTTTAAGGAGCGTCTTATGACTACTCTAAACCTTCTAAGACGAACTGAACTCCAGCTGCTGTGAGATCTTAGCTGCACTCCTGGGATTTGGACCTCTTCCTGGAGCTGCATTTAGCTTAGAGGAGGTGATAGAACAAGAGAACAAGCCCTGGAAGTAAGTCTTGGCAGGAGATCTATTGATTAATTCTCCCAATCCAGCCTACCAGACACCATTGTGGAGAAGAAGCTAAGCCCATTGACAGCTGACTGCATGTGGACAGTGAGACAGACATGCCCCATTGCACTATAGTAAATGTCAAAGTATCCAGCTTGACCATCGTGCACAGATGATGTGCGACGTCTGTCCTGCTGTGCTCCTGTGACCAACAAAATAAAGTTTACGCTTTAATTCATCTCGGTTCGGCAGTTGTTTTGATTAAGCAACCTGAGCCTGTTCTCTGCCTGTGGTCTCCAATGATTCATCCAAAGTAGTTCTGCAGCAGCAACAGAGTGCCCCAAAAGTATAAGCTGTTCCAGGTGTGCAGTTGACACTTACAGCTTTGGGTTGGATGGTTTGGTCAAGTGGCATTAATAGTTGTAGTCAGTGATGACTAATTGCTGGTAACTAGTGAAACCCATAAAGCTTTGTGGAGCAGGGTGGCTGAGGAAGACCACCCTGTCACTGTTTACCTTTTTATATTTGAATTTGTAATTGTATAAAATTATATTACTTAAATTGTGACAGTTGTGTCATGAGCACAAAGCAAAAGAATAAAGGTCCGCTCCAAAGAATGAACTCCTCACTTATTCATTACATAAAAAATGTATAAATACTTTTGATGTTAAGGGATGCTCTCCAAACTAAATATAGGGACACAAAATTTGTCCTATGAGATCAGTCACAAGATTAGAGGTTGCTTTATGAGACACTTCGGTCCAATAACAATCATAAAATCATTTTTATTATAAATATATTGAAACATATGTCAGTCTAAGTTTATACCAGTATCTGAAGGCAAAATATTACAATAAAAAGTGAGAAGATATGAAAAAAAAATCAGTGAATTAAGATATTAATAAAATAACAGTCCTTCCATTGAAGTCGGTAAATGATTAGTGTGTGTATTAGGACTTTAGGGATAACTATCCCAAACACTCAGGAGGAGCAGAAAATAAACCAGTCTTTATTAATTCTAACCTCTGTCTCTCACATCTCCTTCTGTTCTCTCTTGCATGTTTTGAAATCATTGTGCACACATGATCATTGAATATATTGGAGTACTTGCGCAGTGGCTGTATAAATCAGCTGTGGACCAAGAGCATTTTAGTTCTGTCTTAGTGATCTATGACATTGTTATGTATGTCTACACTTCTTACAATAATGGGGAGAAGTGAATATGGGGTCTCAAAGATATGTGCCAGTTGTTATAATAAAGAGAATTTATTTAAACTAATCAGAAATATTTATTATTTTGTTAATGTTTTTTTGTAAATTTTGTTTGTATTTTTTATGTCTTATTTTATTCTCTCTCTATTTTATTTTGTATATGTTATTTTTTGTTTCATGTTGTTTGTTATTGATTGCTTTATTCTTTACTCTCAATTTGTTCTTCTCTTTATATTCAATAAACTATAATGGCTCAATAGTTATTGCAATTCTATTCATGGATATCTTTACCCTGTGTTGGACCCCATATACTCATTCATCCAGATTGCAAATAAATTAGGTGCCCATTGTGCAATGAAAGGTTTGGAATCAATGTGCTCAACTGACATAAAATATTGATTTAGTGTTTAATCACCAGGCTTGAATCATCCACATTGGGCTCTGTGCACAGGGCCTTTATATATCTGTGTCTTCCTTCCAATCCTGTTTCAAAAAGCGTTCTCTATGGGATAAAGGAGTGCCTGTGCACACAGGTGCTTACACAAGCTAATGTCAGAGTAGGGAGAGGGGGGAGTAGAGCACGTTTTTCTTCCCTCCATCCCTTCTTTGTCATCATTCTCTCTAAGTGTTGTGCTAAGGAATTATATAAAGAGCAATAAAACTTGTGGTTGCTTTTTATGACTAACTTAAAGCATGTCACCTAACTGTTATTTTCACTACTTAAAAAATCTAGCACTTAATTAAGACAATTGTAAAGGGGAAGGACTGCATTCTTTTTCCTATTCCTATTTTGTCTGCAGTATCATGAGACCAAGAATACATCTTTATTTTGTCATCAAAATCTGCCAGGAACATGACCTTCAGCTATCACTGACTGAAGATACTTGTCTTGGTTTATGCTGACCAACATCTGTCCAACCTTTAAATTTTAACCCAGAAAAACTGTCACTGAGGTTTGTAACATGGTTAATAGGGTAGTGTTTAGCCTCAGAATTGGATGTGAAACATCTACTTGCCTACAGGGCTACATAGTCATACATAAAATCTATATTTTAATGTGCTTTCTTCAAGCATTCTAAACACACTCTGATATCTGATAGTAAAATATTTAGGTAAATAAATGGACATACACACACACACACACATACACACACACACACACACACACACACTTACTGTCTGATAAGCTTTCACTTTGCTTTGCAGCAATTTTAATATTGCCTGTAGCGTTCACAAGCACTAGCACTTAGTGCACTTAGTACAAGGTTTCACTTTTTACAGGTGCTGTTTTTGCAAACCTGTATGTACAGGGTCGTAGAGCGCTGCAATCTCCACAATTCAGAAAGTTAGTTACCAAACTTTTTGCTGCAGCTAGAGGCAGCACTTCTAGCTAAGAACAAATGGATTGCAGCCACGGGGAGCATGCGCCACGTGTTTGATCATGCAGCTTTGAGCTTGCCAGACTGCCATTGATGTATTTTCTGGCGGTACATACACCCTCCTTTAATCTCACAAAAATAACCCTCTTCTGGCGCTAAAATTAATCTGTCTAATTTTTCGCAGCAGCTGCCAAAGAAAATTGCTGACTCAAGGGGGCAGATTCAATTCTCTGCGCTGTTCTAAAGATCAACGCAGGCCATGCACTATTATCGTTACTGCAGTAATATTAACGCTGATTTTTGTTCATAGCTCTGCCCCAAAGTGTAAAAAACAGCGCTCAGGCAATATCTGTAATGATTTATGAATCAATCTGGGAGCAAAAAATAAATATTTAAAAATCTAAAGACATTGCACACCTGTGAATTTGTGTAAACTAGAATTTAATACGTGAAAAACTTCACAAATACAATATTGTAGATTCAAACTATGCAACATCATCCAAAGATTTATAATAAAATGATTAAATTAGTTCAGGTTCTGAACTACAAACTCAAACTTGTTATGATTAAAAATATAAATAAAAATGAAGTCTCTAGATGCTCAATAATTCTTAAGTGGGAGCTAGTGCACATACCAAATAATTAGGGACCTCATAAGTCTTAACGAAGCAACTTCATACCTGGCTACTCTCCCGGCATTCCCGGGAGGCTCCCGAATTTCGGGGAGTCCTCCCGGACTCCCAGAAGAGTAGGCAAAACTCCAGAAATTTGCCGAAATTCACGGGAGTGAATAATTGAGGGGGTGGTGCTTAATCGCATCATTAAGCTCTGCCCCCACCATTCAATGCTGTGAATTTTGGCTTTCCCATAATGGGGGCGGGGCTATGGTGACGCGAAATGTCGCCACGCCCTCCTCCTACCCCGTGTCACATGACTTCTCCCCCGGATCTCCCAGGGGGAGAAATCTTAAAAGTGGGCATGTATGAGCAACTTAATGTCTCAATCATAAGTTTGTTTGTCATGAGGCAAACGATCTTAAAACTCGAGGTACACACAATCCCAGAATAATCAATCTTTATAACGTAGCTTATAATTGCTATAGAGATTCAATGCTCTTCATAAGATCAAATCCTCTTAAAAGGGCTTGCCAGCCATTTGGCAATCTCCCTTTAGAAACTTGCTTTAGGTATTTAAAATATGTCTGATAAAAGTTCAGAAGTCTTTAGATGGTAAACAGTGGTTGCTGCCAATTATTGAGAATAAAGAACACTTACGCATTTATTGCAAACAAGTTACACCCTCCAGTAATGCGTTTCCTAATTTCTCCCAGTCCTTTGCCTAAACCCTATTTTGTGTGTGAGCGTGTGCGTGTGGTTTGTTCCATTTGGTGTTATGACAGCTTACCATCACAGAGCTGCCAAATATTTGTTTTTCATTTTTTTATAGTATTGCCTGTAGTAATGTTTGTTCTGTTACTACAACTAAAATATGGTAATCTATTGTAATACGTTATTTGCTTGAAAAACTTAATAAAATGTATATAAAAATAGTGGTGGTTGCTGTAAAGTAAAATGAAATATAAGGCTTGGATATTAATAGAACAGTGCAGCTAGAATGTCCTCCAACATAATTAAACATCGCATTTCCAGAGTCAAAAGATGGATTACAGATATGCAATTCTTTTATTTAGCAGCCCACTTGTCTCAAATTGCGTTCACTTCTCACCTCTTATACCTCTCCTGGTGTGATCTCTTGGGTAGACATTGAATTCAACCTTCTGGGCATTTTTTATTTATCCCAGTTACAGAGCTTTGGTAAATTATACAGACCTTTCCTTGTTTCTCAAACCATTCCTGAACAATTTTTGCAATGGGGCATGGCGCATTCTCCTACTGAAAGAGGGCACTGCTCTCAGGAAATACCATTGCCATGAAGGGGTGTACTTGTTCTGCAACAATGTTTAGGTAGGTGGTACGTGTAACATTCACATAACTGCAAAGACCCAAGGTTTCCCAGCAGAACAGTTAGGGGAGGGCTGGCAGATGCCCCCCAGCCCACCCTGCCCCTGAGAACAGTGCCTAGAGAATTACACAGTCTCTGCCGGCTTGCCTGCCCCCTTACCATCCATTGAAAAATCCTCCGCTATCTCCATTTGCAGCCTGGACTGATTCCCACTAAAACTGGGAGACCATGGGGTCACCATGTCATAGTCAAGACTAGTCCCTGGTCAGCACAAGGCTGGAAAGATGAGGCTGCAAAACAACAGCATGCACCCTATCATCCCAGAGACTTCTAGATCCGCACTGAAAGTATTGGGCTTCTTTCCAGCACCATTGGGCAGTAGGGATTAGAATTGAAAATTGACTACTCAGGTGGCAAAGTTGCCATTATTCCTACGCTGGCCAAACAAGCCATAAAACGATCCCTCTCATCTGGTTGTGCATATCTGGTACAAAGCAATGTATATCTGGGGGTAAATGTATCAAGCTGCGAGTTTCCAGCAGGTTGGAAAAATGAAGATGTTGCCTATAGCAACTGATCAGATTCTTGTTATCATTTATTTAGTACAATATACTAAATGAAAGCTGGACTCTGGTTGCTATAGACCACAGCTCCACTTTTCAAACCCACCGGAAACTCGCAGCTTGATAGTTACCCCCTGGACTTGTCAAGGACTAAATCACAGCATTCTTTCTGTACTGTCATCAAACTGATGTGCCTGTTCAGCACTAGATGCCTGTTTTACCTGCTATTGGGAATCTTCCCACCACTTCAAACACAATTTTAAGTTTAAATTTAGAAATGCAATAATTTTCTATTTTGAAACTTGATAAATTATAGGTTAACCTTTGTTGCCTAATTACATAATTACATCTTTATATAAAATTGTAAATTCCAAATCAATGGGAGAGTCCTTTATGCATGCGTTTATAATCAGAGTATTAATGCAATGTAACAATTTGCTATTTGTACTCTGGTAATAATTAACGTCAAATACGTTGAATCAAGGAATTTCATTTCATATAAAGGAGTATTTCTCTGCTATAACTATAACTGTTTGTATTATACTTGGTGCTGTTCGGTATGGTGAATGTAATAATGCAGTGACTTGCTACAAGTTGTTTCTCACACCAACTACTCTAAAGTTCTTTGGAATACATTTACAAACTAACTTAACAGACTATAATGGGAATATGGCAGCATGCAGTGAATGAACAACTGTTTTGACATTCAAAATATACAAAGCAGTGCAGTTCATACTATTAAGTTGACCACACAGACTGACAGTTTCTTATCAACAGATCTGTGTTCAACAAGACCACAGGTATGTGTCCAGCATTGGTATCAAAGTATTTGTGTTGGTGTTACTTCTTTATCCTATGCCACGTATTTGCACATTGATATTTCAGTACAACAAAAGCTTCATAAATACAGGTTAATAATAATGTATAAATAGTTGGCTGTATAGGGATTTCAACATACTGAAGTTGAAGTACAGAGGTCAATTATGCATGTTCTAATTTGTAGTGACTCACTCAATATAAAAATAACTTCTTCTTAACAAATCTTTGCTTGTGCTGATGACTGCACTGATTCTCTCCCTATGAATCATGATAAATAAATTGCCTATGTCAGGCTGTTCTGCATTAGTCAAAATAGTTTGCCTATAATACCAGCAGTAGATGTGAAAATTACGGTCTAGTACTTGATGATGACATTGTACTCTTGATTTAACGATGCAGAATAAGGTTTGCAACACTCTGCAAGGCGTGTCTGATTACTGTCTGTATGTAATACAGTAATCATTAGTTGTCGTCACAAAATAAAAAGAATTGAGAAATACAGCCCACACAGAAAACAAACATGCTTTCTACAATGTCATGTTTCCTGGAATAAATCCTCTCCCACCAAGAAGAAAACATATATTGCTTTTTAATAGAAAAAAAAATATTGTTGTAGTTTTATGTTCCTTTTTAGAGGGCACAATGAAACACTCGCTATACAGATTCATTTCAAATGTATATAGTTGTGTTCTAATTTATACATTTTTATATGTACACAACTCAAGCACTTTGAGTATTGTATGAAATTGTCCATATTTTGACCCAGAATTTGTTTCCACCCATTTGCTAATGCAACATTTGTGTTCTCATTTGGTGAGTGTGGGATCGGATTTGTCCTGTAAAGCAATCACATGTGCTCACTAAAGGCATGTAACCTAATGCACCCAAGCTTCCTGATTATGGATGATTATGAAAGCACAAAAGGGCAGTTACATGGACAGTGTTAAATTCATTTATATACTAATTTTTCATTTTAAACTTGGGTAGTTTGTATACTTTTGCAATTAAATCTGCTTGTTTGTGTTTCATAATTATGCCTAAAACATTTGCATGGTATAGAAAAACACTGAAATATAATATGCTTATCTACACTTTTTTTTTCGCTGTAAAATTATTGTTTATATAGAGCCACCATATATACGCAGCGCTGTACAGATAATATTTGGCATTCACATCAGTCCCTACCCCATTTAAGCTTATAGTCTAAGTTCTCTACCCCACACACACAGACTAGGATCTATTTTAGTCAACTGCTAATTAACCTACCAGTATGTGTTTTACCATGACAATTACCACCTATATCCGTTTAATCCGGTTGTTGTTGTTTTTTTTGTATGATCATGGAACGGGTGACGGTTTCATTTCAGTTGGACATATTTTCTAAGAATGCACTGACCACTTGCTAGTGTAGCTGTGAACTCATAGTAGAGACAGCTTCTAAAAGTATATGCTTTATCATAGTAGGGCAGAAATTATGGTCTTATCATTATTACTATTGTAGTCACCATCCTTTTATGTAGTGCTATACAGTTAGGGAGACATTAAAGCTACATTGCAGTAAGGAAAAGTGACATGAAACAAAATAACACGGCTGTGCGGAACTTGTCTAAGGTGGGAATTTAACTGGTCGCGAGGTGTCTCTGGAACAGTCCACGGAGAGACATCGCAAACCTACACTCATTTTCCGTCCCCAACCAGGGAATGGGAAATGAGTAGAGATTTCTGGATGGTATTGGGCAGCATGGCGAGGTGATCTGGCAGCACCTCGCAGCCAATTAATTTCCCCCCTAAAGGTAAGATACTGAAGATTCAGTGGTGATGATTCTAATCTTTTACTCCTTAACAGACTTTCTGTTAGTAATCTCATTGAAGGCCACTGCAGTCAGCCTCATTCAGCCACCTTTAGCAAAAAATTACTGATAATAGACAATAGTAGTTGCTTGCAAATGTCACATAGTGCAAGTGCTGTGTGGATTTTTTAACTTTTACATATATATTTGTGAGTGTTGTTAACATGTTGAGAACACTGGTAATACCAAAAAGCAATCAAGTTTATTATTAGTTACAATAAACTTGACTTTTATGAGGACGTGGCACATGTACTCACCTGTGACATAAGTAGCTGCTGCTAATGCTAGCCATTCAGCATAGCTAAGATGCTGTCATAGAAATACAAACATTCACACTGTTCATAAAAAAAAAAATAGGTCATTGCTGCTGCATTGAGGCACACCAGAACAAATGACAGGTTTAGAATAGTACTCTGCAGGTGTAAAGTAAATTAAGTCCATTAGCATTAGTTGAATTTCAGCAACCTGCATGAAAATTGCATACTGCAATTTTAGTAGAACGTCTTAAAACGTTGTACTGGTAAAATAGGTTTCCTTTATTGGTAAGCCCCCAGTTTGGAGCTCTTTCTGATGTTTTTCCTCAGAGACTTAACTTTTTAATGGAAATTGTTGTTGTTTGCATTATTTTTTTTTTATTATTATTATTTATTTATTTTTTTTAAATTGTTCTAATTATTTTGTCTTTGCTGTTTGGCTTTCAAATAGTCGCAAGTGTCTCTGGAACGACTATGAGACACAAAGCGGTGGAGGTTTGACAGAAATATCGGGGCATAGATTTCTCACTGTAATTGCCCACAATGTACGTAGTGCAATGTGAGTGCCACATCGCCAACAGTTGAATCCCCCCTCCCATAGTGATATTTCTGTGAGGTCTACTTGTTGTGTCATAACATAAAGACTTATGGGCCTCGTGTGTTGTTTGCTTTGTTTTTATTGTGTCCATGATATATTCTTGACCACATGATTGGATTCCTCATGTAAACACTAACAAATTATTTTATTAAATAAATGAAACTGTATTCTGTTAATAATTTTACATAAAAGGCTTTTTAGATATCACTTTATTGCGTGAGCCAAGGTCAGTTCAGTCAGAAAGTAAGTGGTTAAGAGAACATCAGGCGATTGGTTGACATTTGCATGTCTTTCAGCAACTGGATTGCTGCAGTCGGGGTGACCACTGATTTATCTAGCACTCTCTTCGGGTAAAAGCACTGCCTGCTGCATTCTTCTACATTAATTCCTGGTTGCCTGGAGTTCACTGTAGGAAAAGACAGGAACTATCACCAGCAAATGATCGAGATGCCAGAAACATCTTTCCATAATGCTGTGCTGTTACAGAAGACCCGATCACACTGTGTATACCAATGCCATTTATACCGCCACTGGGGTTTTCCAGTAAATACGTAAAGACAGCTCTGTTGGCAGAAATAACATAGTGTTGCAGAAAGATGTGCTGGGAACCATTATGTTTTGTCCATTGTTTCTTGTTGTTGTTTCCTCATAAAAAAAACTGTTCTGTGGACTCCCCATTAGGCCACACTGCTAATTCAATAATTCAAATTAGATTTCATATCACAATTAGAGTATGTAAAGGTAAAAGTACAAAGCAGAATATAAATTTATCGGACTAGCCATATATTCTAAACATAATAAAATACAACTTTGAGTGGGAACGAAGTGATTTTATTTATTATAATCTACTATCTTATTAAAACATACTTGATGTCGGCAATGTAATGCTGTTGTTTTTTGGGGGATATTCTCCATCTAAGAGGTAAGAGTACGTTTAATGAAGTTTACAGCCTTGTTATCTTGTCAACTTCTCGCATCTTTTAGTTGACCTGGAAAGCCTAATTAGGATTCCTTTTGCGTGCCTCCTTTTCTTGTTTTGACATACTCCCACAATATGAATGTGCCAGTTCCAAGATCTGCTTTCAGCATTCTGAATTTCTAGGGACTGTGCTTGTCAGACTGACAATTACTATTGATGCATAGTCAGAATCTGATCAGTTCTTTCCCTTTTCAGTAGATCAAAGACCATATAGAGAATTGCAAACTAAGCAACATAAAAAGGACTGTCTTGTTGGGAACTTTTTTGCTTACAGGGGCTCCATTAAATTGTCACTCAACAAGATGTTCTTTCTTCAACCTATGTTAATTAAGCATTCAGTTTCCCCTCTTGGCTTTTACTTTGTTCACTCCCTAGAAAGTAACCATGCTCCGTTTTTTAAATTCTTATTTTCCAGTGTAGTACAGCATTTGTCAGGAGAATGGGTATAGATGGGAAAATGGAAGATAAATACTTTTCGGCCTTGTCTGCGATCATCCATGAAATATGAATGAGCTTGGCATTAGTCAGATGTAGTAAGAGAGATTATAAAAATTGCACAATGAGGGATCATACACTTTATTCAAGGTGAATATCTAAGTGGTGAGGTCAGAGTAATATCATGCACTTCCTACACCTAACCATATCTCATTTACTACTGTATTGTGACCATGTCTGTATTTTGAATGAAATAACATATATATTCATGTGAAATTAAATATATAACTTGTCTAGGATGCAGTCATATTGGCTTACTAGTATGCCGCATAGCATGACAAATTGTGCTGTCATATGCAGCTTTTGGGCTTGAGTTATAAAGGAGAGCAAAGAAAAAAAAAAAAAGTAAGTTTGCTCATGGACAAACCATGTTACTATGCAAAGGGTACACATTACTTTATTATTTTTCACATATGTTAAATACTGACTTTTTTTATGTAGCACACAAATCTTTGCTGGCTTTATTTTTATTACACTGAAATTTACAGTTGATCTAGGACATGCCCTGCCCCAACTATAAAACTGTCTCCACATTACGTACGTTTACCTCCCCCTCCAATGCAACATGGTTTGCCCAGGTGTAAATTTTCTCCTTTTATATTTATGCTTTGCTCTCCTCAATGACTTGGACCCTCTGTCTTGAGTACTTTTTAAGTGGCAATGGGAGTATCTTAATTTCATCAACAAGAAAGTTCTAATAACAACAAATGCAATTTTAATGTGTTTATCATAATGAGCAAAGTATACTCATTGCTAATATGTAGGAATCTTGATTTAATTGCATTTACAGTGGAATTATAATTTTGTTTCAAAGTTTTAAAATCTAGCTATATGAAAGGCCTGCTCTAACTCTAATAAAGAAAAACATATCATACAATTTGACTAGTAGGATAATAGGGAAATATATAATATTCCTTTTGGTGTCTTTTTTTTGTCTTGGATAAGACATTATGTTCCCATGTCTAAGAAATATGTTATTAACTTAGGCAATCCAAAATTGACACAGTCCACAGAGGCTTACATGAGCCAATCACCGGCACATTACGTGTAGGTAGAGCATCTCTGTTAATTCCCTTGTCTATATACAAATGATTCCTTGCCCAATACAGGATTTATTTCTTAAGTGGATGGGTAGGCAGGATGAACATAGTGATAAAAGCAACAAATTTATTTGGCAACTCATTTTGAAGATGAAACATATTGGCATATAGCAAAAACAGGGAACACTGTCATACTCTTCTGTTAATGATTCCTGTTAAAAGTATATTTAAAGGATAGTTCCCATGATTTTTCTTTGACCACCGATAAAATAGGTAATTAAATAACATAAATAAGAATTGAAAGATTTGTTCATTGTTAATATGATTTAGAACCAAAGTGAAAGGTCAATTAAAAGTGAGCAGTTCAAGTACTACAAATTAGGTTTTGCCTTCTGTTGCAAAATATACACTATGGGCTTGATTTATTAAGGAAAGGAAAACAGAAAATAGGAGAGTAGCTTTTCACCTCGGCAAAACCATTTTGTATTGGAGGGAGGAGGTAAACTTAAAATGTGGGGACAAATTTATAATTGGGGTAGGGCATGTCCTAGATCAACTTCAAATGTCAGTGTAAAAATAAAGCTATCAAGTATTTGTGTCCTACATGAAAAAACAGCCAGTATTTTCCTTATGTGCAAAATAATAAACTAATTTGCATCCCTCAAATTGCAGCATGGATTTGCCAAGGTGCAAAGCTACTAATTTTTTTGCTTTTACTTTCCTTAATGAATCAGGCCCTATAACTTTAACTCCAACAATAGAAAACACGTGTATTAAATCACAGAAACTTAAATTGTTCCATTATTGTAATGAAGTCAACATTTGTTTTGTTTCTTTTTAATCTGAAACTAAAAAGTTGATTATGAATGTTAAAGTATAGAAACATTTCTATGTTTAAACAATAGCACTATGTTTGCCCAATGCATTATTTATTTTATAGTAAGCTCACCACTATGGCTGTAGAAACTATTTCATGAATCCAATCTTCCTGTAAACAAGTTCTTCCTAGTGGTGCCATTCATTTCCTTTAGCCATTGCTATACTGATGGGCATGAGTTTCCAATAATTTACCATGTTATCAGAAATAATTTAAAAAATGATACTCAAACTGTTGATGTGAAGTTTGACATTTCCCTTCTCTTTCTTTCTTTCTCTTTTTTTTTTTCTTTTTTTAACAGTTTGCAATTTTATGTCTCATGAAAAGTGCCTAAAGCACATGAAGACCATCTGTGCTTGTATGACTCCAAGTCTAGTCAGGGTAAGTGATCAAAAGCCTTTGATACATTGTTTCTCTTAGTTGTAATACTTAGTTTTTGTTTGTTTTTTAAAAAAAATTGCTAGATTTCTAATAGATGTGTTGAAGACTCTATAATGATGGACTGGTATAGAATAATTTCAGAGGTGGAAAGGTCAAAGAGCTTACCATTCAAAACAGTGATGAGCACTTCAGGGGCTGCATGGGCAGCCCTCTAACCTTCAGAAGGACTACACAGTATCCTTCATCGCAGTTTTAATGTAAAACAATACATTTGGTCAAAGAAATATGCACATCTGTAATGCCCTATCAACAAGCATTTTAAACAAGTGTTACAAGCTATAGCAAACAAATCTGCCAATGAAGCATGAAAAAGCTGGGGCCACAGGTGTTTTCGTAGAGGGCTGTCTTTAGCTCATTACCGGTCTAGAAGCTGTGAAGACAAGTTTACAGATACTACTAAAGTGTTGCTTGAATTTAAGGTCACTAAATCCTCACATGGAAAACTGGAATGAATATTTTTCTACCAAAGCAGCTGTTTGGATGTGGTTATCCAGTGTAAACA
Organism: Mixophyes fleayi; assembly: GCF_038048845.1. Lineage (NCBI taxonomy): Eukaryota > Metazoa > Chordata > Amphibia > Anura > Limnodynastidae > Mixophyes > Mixophyes fleayi. The sequence continues at coordinate 235,915,107 of NC_134402.1, forward strand.
CAATAAATATATATATATATATATATATATATATATATATATATATATATATATATATATATATATATATATATATATTATATATATATATATGCTATTTTTATAAGATAAGTATTTACAGAGACCTGGAATTCCTAAAGTAGGCCTCCGTCTCTGAAGTGCTGACGTCTTTACATTTTTTAAGTTAAATAATGCCTGAATTAAAATCACTTGTGTTAACAATGGATATGCTTTGTAAACAGTGTTTCAAAGCTTGCCCTTCCCCAACCATCCAGAAACTAGTGTTACATTAATGTGTAGCAAAAACACATTGGTAATGAAGGCCCACCTGAAATTTATATATCAAAAGTCAGATATAGCTATTAGTATTCATTAATTAGAAGTCATCTACGTTCAAAATTCCTAAAGCAATAATTGAAAAATGCATACCCAGCAAATTTACTGTATAAATTATAATATATTGCAAAAATTCATGAATTAGTGCTAAACTCCAGAATTCATTAAGTGATACAATGCAATAATTAGTTACAATGTAGGTAGTGTATAAACAACAGCAAAATGTACAAAAACAAATACTTTGTGGTCTGACAACTGTCTTTTTAAAGGTATTCCTAATAATGGTAAGATAGGCATAGTTAAATATTGTATATACCAGAAACACTATCAGTTTGGCAGTCGTCGACTGACCTTGTGCCAAAACATCATGGCATTTGCAACCATCACCATAGGAGACACAGTGCTATGTCTGGGTCAGTAAGAACTCATAGAGTAATATATACAAATGAGCATTAAATACGAATATATCTGGTCTTTCCTTAGGCAAGTCCTCCCCAAGCACTAGCAGCCGTGGGATACCTGGGACTCACCTGACACAAGTTGGAATTAATCACTGTAGAGAATGGGGTGCAAGAGAGATGGGACTTACATTATATAAGCAACAGAAGATTATATATAATATAAAATATATATATATATATATATATATATATATATATATATATATATATATATATATATATATATATATATATATATATATATATATATATATATATATATATATATGAGAGAGAGAATGGATAATGCTACCCAAAATGTTTTGGGTGGAATGATCCCTTTTGAAACATTCTACCAATTTTAAAGTGTTTAGCAGATTCATATGCATGTTTTTATTTATTTATTGTTTATTAATAAAAATCTGTTACTTTTTGTGAATGGTTGCTCATTTTTAAAAGTGAGAAGTAAGATGTAATGTATGATCGAGAAACCAGAATGCTGCCTTCCTGACTGCTATTTCTAGGCTTCGTAAACAAATAAATACTTTCTTTGTCTCCTAATATGTATAATTGAGGTGTCAACTTATATTTAAAGGAAGTGGACATAGGCACACAGCACAAAAAAGTCATCACCATGCCTTTACCAAGAAAGTTTAAAAAATTAATCTAAAATATAAAATGTTTTGGACAATCTCCTTAAGAGAAAAACATTTATCTGGAATCAGCTGTTTTCTTTATCCCCTGGGGATCCCTGAAGCCTTCAATGATCTAACATCAGTCTCGGGGGTACTTCCTACACTTGACGGACTTAAAGAGACAGCAGTGCTGTTGATGTGCCTCCTCTGGGAATTTTCCATTCGCATATGCCTAGACCATTGAAGGCTTTAGGGATCCTTGTGGATCAAGAGACCAGCACATCCCAGGTAAGTAAATCCCTGGGGTTTATCTTAAATATTATACATTGCACACAACTTTTACATAAGTTCTCTTCAAATGAAATGCAGCAATATTTGGAGTGTGTGGAAATGGATAGTTGATTATATAGTTTATTATATGGACCAAGCTGACATGAGAACAAAGATTTTGTTTTTTGTTATAGCCTGTTATTAATAAGGATTTTTTTTTTTAAGTCTTCTATTAAGTCTTTCTCCATTACCTGTCACTTCTTGGGACTTTTCCTGTGTTACCCATGCCTTCCAAGTCCATGCTGTTGACCTCTCGTATGAGGGGAAAGTGGAATGCACTGGTATTTGATTTTGGTGTCTCTCTCCTATACACACATAATTAAGCTGACAAATCAGGTTAATAGTTAATCCGGTTGGAGAGGAGGTCTCAGTCTAAATATTTCCCCAAAGTGCAATAAATTGGGGGCTGGTTTTATGCATTGCAGCAGGAAACTACTCTATCTCTTCAGGCAGATATGACAAGTGACTGGGCCAGTACAGTATGATGGATTTGAGCCTCCTGATTGGTGCTTGCCCTTACAACCACTGCACTTTTAAGTTCAATTTTCTGTACCCTGGATGTCATTTTCCATGTATCGACTGATTCTTTGACCATGATTGAACTCTGCCAACCCTGGCATTTTGACTAGTCCCTGAACATTGTACCTTTGCTGCCAGTCCTGACCTACTACTTCAATTTTGATTACTGATACCTGCCCCCTATCCTGACCTTGGTGCCGTTTTGTACCTTGATATTCGGACTTCTGTCCTGATGCCGGCTTTGGGAATATTGGGCCTCTTCTAGCCTGAACAAATACCTACCATTGCTGATCTGCATTTAACACACAGTTTTTGACCATGTAACCTTCTCCTCCTCGTTTCATTTGTCTGACCCTGATGTGCTAATGTTCTTGGAGCAACAGAGAATTAGTGAGCACTTAATTATTTGTTCATCAATAACTGCTGCCACCTCTGTATTAAAGCAGAACCTTTGGTAGTTTAATCTGAAGTATTCAGGTTTGTGTTATCGCAATGCCAAGGAGAAGCTATTTTTGCTGCACACCAGTCTGCCAAGTCCAAATCAACCATCAGTGAACAGAAGCAGCACTGAAGAAAACAGTGGATCAGAATTCCTCAAATATGCCCTAGGATAAACTCGTAAAGAAATAATTACTTCAAGTTACTGTTGCTATAGGTAGTACTGAAAGCTACTATCTTTTTTTTTTTTTTTTTACATATGGCCTATTAGTGTTGGCTTATTTTTTTGTTGAACAAATGATCTGTTGTAGGTGGTTTGTCACATGAGGCTAGACTTGTCAAACTTTAAGTCTTGGTCAGTTCTGGATGACCCACCAACCCACAGTTGAGGGTGTACTATGTAAGACTTGTTAATGCAGATGTATGGCTTTTAGCCTCACAAGTTAGGATTTTGCTTTATGCATTATTTCAGGAGGGTGAGAAATAATTGTTTTCACAGCCACAGAAACCATAAACTCAATAATGACTTTTCAGACTGTCATGTACAGTCCCAGTCCAAAACCCTTCATACTATCTATGATTGTAATTATTGATTGGAAACAGTCTGCAGCACTGAACAGCAACATATGATAGACCATAAACATCAGTAGCTGCAAGCAAGTACATACAAGTATGATGTGATGTTAAAGAATTGTCTCATATCAGGACACTTCACACACAAGTGTACCTTAGAGGATCTCTGTATAATATGACAGGCAGCCTGTGGGGAATGTTGTCTGTGTCCTTGGCTAAAGTCAAAGCAGGGACCTAGACTTGTGACCTTTTTGTGTTAGTTAATTCATGTGGAAATGAAACATTTCCAGGATGGGGCATCACCAAAGAACAATGTGTCACCTCCAGCTAGAGTGATGATAAATCTCTACTGTCAGGGGTGCCTGGGGACTAATGTTGGGAACCTCTCTGATGCTAATTTGAATAGGGCAGATTATGTACTCCTGTCCCTGCAGGTCTCTATGTACTAGTGTGTTTCCTGCTTTGTCAGTTCTAAGTGTGTATGCTCAAAAGAGAAAACAAATTTAAATACACATACACACAGTATAAATAATGTACATTTATAGAGGAGCAGGCCCTTGCTTCTGCACAGTTAATAGCACAGGGAGCCTAGTCAGGATACCAGAAGGTATGGCCACATGAGCAGTTTATAGTTGGCTTTTAACTTTCGTGTGGAGAAACTCTTCAGTTCGAAACCATATTGCAAGTTGGCCTAATTATATTTGGGGCAAAAGTAGTTTGTTTTAAGCAAAACATATACAATTTTATTTTTTATTCTATAGCTGCTCACTTCTCGGACTATAGTTCTTTAAATATTCACTGCAATGATACATAAGTAAGAATGGATATTTGTCATTCCATATACAGCTGAATTCTTAGTGATGGTGACATTGATTGAGGATGTTTTGAACCTCTGTGAATCTGATCATCCAGAACTTGCAGGCATTTCTGAAATGAAAGGATCTTGATAAAGTTTTGAAGTTAATTTGTGCCCAGGTAGACCCAGAGGGTTCTGACCTCATTCTAGTAGAGCTAGTGCAGCTCCTGTGTACATCACAACAGAAATCTTGCTAATGGTTTATTGATTCTAATAGTAGTAAAAAAAAATATTTGTTGCATTTTCATATATTGCTGCTTAAATATACTGCGTCCATTTTTAAATATAGGTCTATAATGGTATAATATGTCCACAAAATGGTAGGAAACAGCCCATGTATGTTCTGTTGTAATGACAAATTGTATGCACATGGACAACATAACTTCTGTCTTACTGTTGTATACTGGAGGCACATTTTTGTTTGTGCCATTAATCGCCCACAGAGTTAGCATGTTTTAGTCATTCACTTGTGATACATAGTTTTGTAAATAAGGGTAAAATAGGGCTTATTTAGGTGGCTATATTTCACCAGCGTATGTTCCATTACATATCTCATGGTACACACACGAATTCCACATGGATAATTTAATTTGCATAATGATCATTGATAATTTTTCATTTGTATTTGTTCACACAACCTTATCAGGGCTTTATATTCACCAAAATGGTACATACACTATTTTGTTCTGTGTAAGGGTACTAGTTTTGTGAGAATCCTAACATTAAAATTTTGTACTACATCATCATCATCATCATTTATTTATATAGCGCCACTAATTCCGCAGCGCTGTACAGAGAACTCGCTCACATCAGTCCCTGCCCCATTGGAGCTTAGTCTAAATTCCCTAATGTAGACACACACTCTAGGGTCAATTTTGATAGCAGCCAAATAACCTACTAGTATGTGTTTGGAGTGTGGGAGGAAATCGGAGCACCCGGAGGAAACCCACCCAAACAAAGGGAGAATATACAAACTCCACACCAATAAGGCCATGGTCGGGAATCGAACTCATGACCCCAGTGCTGTGAGGCAGAAGTGCTAACCACTAGGCCACTGTGCTGCCCATACTACTACATGAATTTGTTAGGTATTTTGTAATGGTAAAGTCCAAGCATTAAACTTTGTTCCATGATGTTTTTTCCATATGCCAGATGAACAGGTCTGAACATATGTTTAGGTTTTTTAGGCCATGTGGGACCAAACCAAAAACAGAGTGCATGCAAATATTGCTTCCAATAAAGGGCTGCACATCAGATATGCAATGTAGGTCTATATGCAGTCATCAATTGTGACAGACAAATACAGGTTTATGCAGCCTCGGACTGGCCTGCCGGCCAGCCGGGCTGTAGACCGGTAGGCCCGGCCGTGATTAAGCCCCGCCCCCTCCGACATTGGGGCGGAGCTTGCAGGGAGCACCTTGTAGACGGTCGTCTGCAGCGGCAGTGTAAGAAACACACTACCGCGCAGGCGCAGAGAGCCGTGCCTTGGCTCTCTGCGCCTGCGCGGTAGTGTTTTGTGAACTTCAGCAGGGGAAGAGGATGGAGTTTCTACCGCGGCTGTCTTCTTGTCACTAGCCGCGCCGCCCAGAGGAGCAGGATGCCGGAGCTTTTCAAGGTAAGGTAAGTGGCAAAACGAGGGGTTACTATTACTACTCGTTTCCCACAGTGAATGAGGGATACTTTTCACCTCTTTTTTTGCCCCCTCTTTGTACTGCAGGTACTGTTAAAATGCACACAGATAGCTGACTAGCATTCACCATAAGTGTGTACAATGCTCTGGATCTTAGGAAAAAGCTATAAAGGGTTAAGTAAAATCAGCAGTGATTAGACTCCTTTGTTGACATTTATTGTGGGAGTCTATTACATTCAGAATTTATGGAGCAACAACCAATGTGAGGTCCAGAAGTAATGCGTAGCACCTCACTCCCTGCCAATCGAGGAGCCAGAATTGGGAGTGCCCAACCTGTACCCAGAAGCCTCCACAGGAGGGGGACCCAGGTTAACCAGTACTAGCAAGAGGTTACGACTCCTAATGTACCAACAAGATGCAGAGGCTGCAAGGACCAGATATCTTTTTCCTCATTGCCTGTGAGCCTTGTATAAGCGTGTGCCCCAAAAACAGGCTGTCATTGGAGCAGGACTGCCTTGCTGGCTGTAAGAGGGGGAGAATGCTAGTTACCACAGGACTGTGCCCAGGGGTTGGCTAAAGAGAGACTGATAATTATAACGTATTCAGTTGTTATGGTATAATTGTTTAACCTTTTAATAAAAAGTACTATAGCTCCGTTGTGTTAAATAAACTTAAGTTTTCATTATTCAGATGTTTGCCTGGATGTGAAAATACCAGTGTACACAATTAATGAAAAACTTTTGTTTTATACATCACGGAAACATTATCATTGTAAAATTCTGTAGATGGTTTAGCCAAACGGTATTGTCACAAGGCTTAGCAAGAGAGTTCCCCTGCTTTGGTTCTATACACTGTTAAAAACACCACAACTCCTGGGAAACAATAAAGAATATATATATAAGTGTGAATTGAGAGTACTATAGCTGCACAGAGAACACTAAATGCTGAGTTGGTTTGGGTCTATAGTTGAATGTGGGGCTGAGTGTGGGGAGGGGGGCTATCTATTAAATGTGAATATTAATTATTTAATGCTAGCAATGGTAGTGGGAAATGGCTGTATTAAACGTAAATGCTATTGATTTATTGCTGGGGCCGTTTGGAGGGAGGGTAATAGGTTTATTTATTAAATGGGAATACTATTAATTTAATGTTGGGGTTGGTTGGACGGAAATAGATCTATTTATCAAATGTGAGTGCTATTACTTTAATGTTGAGGCTGGAGAGAGGCCTAATTATTAAATGTGAGTGCTGTTGATTTAATGGCAGGGATGGTTGGCGTTTCTAAATGTACCCATTATTTTTTCCAAATAGGGCCCTCAACATTCCAGGATGCAGACAAGCCGCAACTAAAGAAACCAGCAGCCACAGGTGGTAAAAGTGACAACAACAGGTAGGACAGTCTGTCAAATGTTCTGAGTCTAGTGTAGGCTTGGCTAACCTGTGGTACTCTAGGTGTTGTGAAACTACAAGTCCCAGCATACCCTTCCAGCAATAAGCTGCTATATATTGGCAAAGCATGCTGGGACATGTAGTTTCACAACACCTGGAGTGCCACAGGTTAGCCAAACCTGGTCTAGTGGGACAATCCTGATTTTTGGTGACTGTTCTGCCCAATCTAAGAGGCAGGTCAAGACTGTGTATTCTTTATACACACACTGCATTCTTTATATACTACACTAAGGTGCTAGCTGTCCTTTGTGGGCTGACCACTCCCCCTCTAGTGTCTGGTCCCGCCTCTATGATGGCTGACCACACCACCTCTGGTGGGCCCCTAGTGTTGCATTCCCGGTGGGCCCTTCATGCCCCAGTCCGACACTGGGTTTATGCCTTAATTGCCAAAAGTAGCTTATATGAAGTAGCCATTTTTTTTAAATTGTTTTTTGCAGACTTGCTCCGCTGATGTCCTTGCTCAAGGAAACCAGCAATTGGATATTCGGAATGTAGTTTTAATGCATAAAAATTAATATTATCTGATGTGTGGTCTCCATTGGAAGGATTATACTATTTAGGCAACCTTCTTTTGCTTTACTGCCACATGTTCTTCGCAGTACTGTGAATATTGGCCTTCCTGGGCATCTTTTGTTAGGTTGCAGTTCATCTGATACAGAGATGTATAAAGTCCAAAAAAATGTATTTGCACTTCTTTGCCCAAACCTGGAATAAAAATGAAAAAAATTGACACATTTTGGCCAATTTACTTGATATACTGTTAATTGAAATTCCCATGTGCTTCCTAGCTGTGTGTAGAGGACTACAGCACTGTCTACATTTAAACTCTAATTATTCTATTCTAACAATCTATTGAAGAACAATATGTTTGTAGGGAATTTTTTACATTTTGCATATTACACATCTTTAGTCTGTGATAAAAGGTTTGTGAATTATATTATCAATTTTCACATATTTATTTTTATCATATTACTGTTGGTAGCTGAGAACTAGAAGTAAAGTTTGAGCTAAAGAAACATGCCGCTGATGCATCCTCATTAAACGTATCCCAAAACTTTCAGTTGTACACAATACAAAGCAATTTGGGTTTTTTAAATACTGATGAAATGTCTCATAAAATTAAATTACATTAGACAACCAATTGTCAGAAAAAGCTTGCGAGGATGTGTAAAGTGCTGATGATGAGGAAATGCAATGCAATGTCAATAATGAAGAATGTCTGTTAAAATAAAAAGTCTAACTGAATATCGGGTACCTGACCCAAACAGACTCTCTGTTCCCTTGGGAGTGCTGTGTCCCAATATGTTAAACAATGATGCAGTTGGTGGTTCCTTGTTGTAAGTCGGGTAAGCCGGTGAGGCGGATCATTAGGGACATGTAGTTGGACGAGTGGGAGGATGGGAGGTGTGGTGTGCATTTCTCCGTGGAACGCAAGACCTGTTCCTTCCTGTATGTCATCAGATGGGGCGTTCCCAACGCGTTTCATCTGGCTAGCAGATCAAATGCAGAAATAAACTTACAATGTATAAACATCAAATAGGCATATAATATAGAAGACTTGATTAGCCTAAAAATGGAAAGCTTGCACTCCTACCAGAATGAAGAGGACATAAGCAGTCAGATGATGTTAGCAAGGTTCCTGGGAAACAGCTATACTGGATATGTACTTCAGAATAGATGTACCAACTCCTATCCTCAAATGTTTTTAAACCTTTTGCACCTGGCCTTTCTCAAGGTGACCCATCTGCTTTTCTTCCTCTCCCAGTCACCCAGTCCATATGATTGGCTTTGATGTGTTATATATGTGACAATAGGGATAAGTAGTTGGGTGAACAGAAAAAAAAATCCTCTGAAAACCTAAATGAAGCAAACCTGCATTATTGTTTACACTATGTAGCAAGCACATGAGTAGTCTGGGCTACTAATACTATTTACCAGAGAGCATGTATAGATGATTTCCCCTAGTACATTACAGTCAGAATGAGATTCAGAAACCCTTTTATAATGCTATAGATTTGGGACATTTTGTTGAAGCTTGCTGTTTGGCATCTTTAGCTACGTGCACTGTGGTTGGCCTGAGGGGGGAATTCAATTAATCTCATACTCCTTTTGGAGTCTCGCATAAAAAGGGTACACTTCCGGATATAAAACATCACTGATTTCATGCGAGGCTCCAATCGAATATCACTAGAAATTGAATTCCCACCCCTTTGACTTCTTGAAGCCGACAAAAGTGTCTGAACGCCATCCAAATTGTAGAATCATTTGAATTGATCTGCCCACCTCTGCTATTGCCTTTTTAGAGACAGCAATATAGTGAGAGCCATAGTATTGGTTAAATGGATTTTCCACTTTGGACGACCATTCCTTAATTAACAATGTATTCCTAATACATGAAGGCGAGAGCAGGCTCTCTGCAGGTTTTTTGTTGTTATTGTAGGACTGTCACTAGCAATTCAATAGAGCTCTTACAGTACTTCTTCCATAGTGCCCTATGGGAGAGCTTTGCCTGGGGTTTTGCGTGCTTGGTGTGAGCCCTATTTAGAATGTGCTGGATTTTAGAGACTGATCACAGGGATAGGTCTCTGGTTGGAACCTCTACTTAGTGGTTGTACGTGGGGGGTGGGGTACGCATGTTTGATTAGAAAGTGTTGACCAAAAGTTGTCAGTTCCCTTTAAGACAACTGTGGAAGGTTGTCATTCTAGATAACCAATTTCTATGTCTTTAAATAATGTACACTATGTGGACACCCCTTCTTTATGATAGTATTTTTTAAGCCACACTATTGATATTGTGTAAGGGTCAATAATCCATATTCATGTTCATTATCTACACTGTGAGATCTGTTCCATGGGGAATGTAGTGCAGAATGCGGCAGGTCTGAACAAGAGGCACACCCTGCTGGAGGAGATTTTCTCCCTTATTTTACCAACAAGTTTTTGGAACGAAAAATGTATGTGAAACCAAACTGGAGCAAGACATCTGACAAAGCCACCTCAAGTCACTGAGTTCTAAATCTTTTTTTTTTTTTTTTTTATATTTAATGCAATATTTGATGCATTATAGATTTCCATTGTAGCAGTTTTTACGTAGACTTTCTAGGATAGTTTCTTAACTAAGCATGAAACAAAGATGCATAACTCTGTTTTCTATCTGCACGTAAAGACTGGTAAACAGCAAGACCAGTAAAAGGTATTTCCTGTGTCTGTGTGTGATACTGGCATGTTTGTGGTCAAAATGAGTCATTTGTAACATGAAGGATGCTTTGCAGATGCCTTTCATTACATGACTATTTAAAACAGCTTTTTGGTAATCATACTCCATATTACATTATAAAGCACTTAGGGAAAAAAATGAAGGTATTATTTTTACATACAATCATATTAACAGAATTAATGAATTTGTGTAAAACATATATAAAATCGTTTTGTGAAAAGAGTACAGACCTGTGCCAGAAAAGGGAAGTGGTTAGTGACGTTGTGCCATCAGTTTTGTTTTCCTCTTGTGAGACCTTTCACAAATTCACAAAACATAAACCTCTGAAAACATAATTTGAACCACAGTGTGTATTGTTGGTGCAATAAGTCTCTGTACGTATACTTCCGGATTCTTAAAGATGTTGCATACGTTAGACTGTGTTTGTGGAAAAATGTGTGAAAGGGTTTGCTGGTTTTCTTAATAAGGCTATTATTAATAGTGCACAGGAAATGGGTCCCCTCTCAGGCAGCAAAAAAAACCCAACTAATTTTAAACCTGCATTTAAGAAAATGAATAAAAACAGAAGTCTTATTTGCATAAACTTGCCAATATATTTTGAGGCCATCTGCCACTTTACAAGGTCCCACTCTCAATGGGATGGTCATTAACTATATCCAATGATAATACCAACATTGGATAAGAAATACAATTCAAAATTGAAAGTGAAATTTGTCTTTCTTCTCATTCATACTCCAAATTTACTAACTTAGTGTTTGACAGTTCTAATTCTAGGGGATAGTCCCACTGTCCTGACAATCATGACTTTTGTAGTGACTGCTGGGAATTTTAGATGTCTTGCTCACTGTAGATGCAAAATGTATTATTATTTTTTTATGGAAATACTATGTTGAAGGAGGTTTGCTACTGTAGTAAGGACTGAACATGGAGACTGTCTTCTATTCTATATGAATGCTTAGAGGTTAGTGGCTTATTGGATGATTTGGTTTCCCGGACAATTCACTGATCTTTTGTTTTAATCCAGAGGTCTCCGTTATAAAGTTACCTTATAAAAATGTTCTGTGCAAGCACTATTAGTTGTTAGAGGAGAAACATAGACATAGCCATGTAATGTATTATCTGTTCATGTTAAAGATATGGCTGATTTCAAATAAAGAATTAATACACATGACTTATACTATCTAAAAGCAGGAATCTATCATGAAAATATTTGCTTCCAGTAGACTGAACATACTAAACATATATAATTTGTACCTTACAGCTCCCACGTGACCCTAGATTCCATCTCTTCTTCCTGATTCTCCCTTTCCAGCACAAACTATGGCTTCCTTGTTGGTGCCTGCCTTACTATTCTGCGCTCTTACTTTACATGGTGCAGTAACGTCATGCTACTGCCCTACAAGACTTTACCACCTCTTTATAAATGCTACAGGCAGTAATGCCTTTACCCCCCTTTCTTATACTAGTCAGGGAGAGGGAAGCAATTTGTTAAAAAAAATAACTAAAACAAAAAGTTGAAACGAGTGATTTTCTTCAATGACCATTTTGAACGTCATTGAACATTTTCAGAATGTGAGATGTGCAGGTTTCTTGAGCACTCAAATGGAAGAAAAGTGGTTGAATGCAAAATGCGAGTCTTGCATTTAGCAAATAAATTAATAAAAATGTAAGGCTATTTTACAAAACATTTCAAATTGTAAAGAGACAAGAACAAAACGGCTTTAGGCTTCCCTCTGCATTGAAAAAGCTTGTGCAAATGATCACGCACTGAAGTCATTGATGTCTGCTTCTGTTTGAAATGGAATTTAAAACTGTTGGCAGAAATCAGACATGTATATTTGCCTACCATATATAGTTGTTTTCTTACAACAGGTAATTTTTTCCCTTAAGGTGAAGCATGCAGCAACTTGTTAACACCTCGCTTTGTTTGGCCAGAGATGCATATGTAAGTTTGTTTTAGTTTTTGGCAGGTGAGCAATGTGAAACATTTTCCATGCCACATCTCAAATAAGAGAAGCAGGAAAGGATCACTGTGACATGGCCTCATAATATAAATTGTGATATGTGTTTTAGGGCGTGAACCAGTGAACAGACTTTAATATCTGCCTTTTTTCCACATGTCTGATGCTTTGGGGTAGATTTATTTTGGCATTGAATGTTTTAATCAGTTCCCTGTGTAGGGCAACATGGTAAAAAGGAAACATTCAATATGATTGTTAAAAGGCTAAAGAGGTTAATTACCTTTTTAAGCATGCATCTGATAGTCATATTGGCTATCTTTTTAGAAATCATTATATCTGTTCAAAAGCTCTCTCCAGGTGCCAATGAAGGAGCCTGGTGGTGGCAGCCGAATCCTCCTACAACTATTGCAAAGTTGTCATTCGCATTCGGCGAGTGTCTGGTGGCAGGTGACACCAGTAGGAGTGGTCAGTTACAGTTGGTTTCTGACAGTGAGAAAGTAACCCGAGATAATCTGTGAAACATCACTCAATCTCTTCCCCCACAGACCAGGTACAAAGTAAGCCCATACGGTCACAAATGGAAATAATGTTTTTGTAATAATTCACAAAAGTATCCGGTACAACTTCTACATACTTTGCAAGGAATCGTTCCACCAAACCTCCTGTCAGCCTGTGCAAACTTCTGCTCCTCCATGAAAGCAGCTATCTTCTACTACAAGTGGAAATCTAGGAGCATTTGGATCAATTGAGGCGCACAATGGGAACAAAACTGATTTTGCACTGACATTTTGTTTGTAAATGACCGCCACTGTATTAAAGTCTCCTTCATATGTGTATTTATACATTCACCCGTGGTGTTTTACCTTGCAGTGCAGTCAGTGGTTAGGTCTAGTGATCAATAACAATACTTACTAACCGTTATTTATTAACCCCACCATGTGCAGTCACACAGCTCACTTTAGTTTAGTTTTACTTTTCGGTTTGCCAATGTAGAATAAGGATGCATCTACTTCCGCATTTGGACCACCCCTTCATTAACGTCAACGTCTCTTTTTTTGTTGTTTTTTTCTCCTAAAGTATGGTTCAAGCATCAGTTAGGTCTTTTACATATTAATATTATTCTTAATATTATTAATTTTTATTTATAAGGCGCCACAAGGCATCCGCAGCGCCGTACAGGGACAAACAAATTACAATACAATGGGAGACAGCACAGTACAGTAAACAGTAAGCACAGTAACTCAGTAAGCTCAATGCACAGCTAGAGAGGGCGGGGAAGGGGGAGGGAGGATCCGCAAACGACGGGGCCCAAGAAGGAGGGCGCGGAAGACAGGGAGACCCTCAGGGGGGAGGAGGGAGCCAGAGTGGACGTGGGGTGGAGGACCCTATGATACCATTGTCTCCTTATGTTTCAAATGAATAACTTCCTGAAAGCCAGAAAAAAAAAGTCAATTTACATAGGAGAAGACCACCCATTTAAATACCTTGTGCCTTAAAACAAAATCTATGTATAACTGATAATGCTGATGATGTATGTGTGTCAGTGTGGATGTAAAACAACTGTGTGCTTGATCACACTTAACTGTATACGCCCTGATTCGATCCCAAATTTTCACAATGATGCATAATCCTTCACAGCAAGCTGTCCACTGCCCATAAATTTGCCATTTGTACTACATTGCATGTTCATTATGACCCTCACTGTGTTTTCATCAAAAGTCTCATGGACTTTGAGTGCAGAAAAAAATAACTCTGATTAGGCCTAATGCCTAGAACATTGCACAAATGAAGCTTGTCACAGTAGTAAATCTAATAAATGAAGCATTACAGTTCAAGCATATGAAAAAGTGTCACACACACCCTGTTGCACAATTTTCCCCTGTATTCTCCACAGAACTCGCATAAGACTGTTTTTATTGCTATTTGAAGGGGCATAACTAATAACCAGCTTACTATGGACTTTGTCTCTTTAGTGACAAAAAAATAAATAAAAATTATGACTAACCATATTTTCTCCTTTTATTGTCAGGTACCAGTTTCACATTGTTTTCGACCACCAGGACATTACAAAAAGAAGTTCTGTGCAGTGTGTAGAAAACTTTTGGAGGATAGCTTGGCATTACGATGTGAAGGTAAAACTTTAATGCACACATTAATTATTCTGTATTGTGAAAATATAAGAAACTTAATGAAAACTATATAGATATATATATATATATATATAGATATATATATATATATATATATATATATATATATATATATATATATATATATATATATTTTATATATATAATGGTGGAACACTACTACAATGCTGGTAAAAGTGGTGGACACTACCATTGGAGCTTTGTAGCAAAGGGCAAACGCACAGAACTGGTGAGCTACATTCGTACATGTATAATTAACATGTGCAAAACAAAAATAAACTTCAGTTATTTTACTATAAGATTAAGTACAAGTATTTTTAAATAGTTTTATTTTAAATCTGGGATTAAAAAAATAACTTTGTTATAGTAGTAGCTGATAAAGATAAATCTGGCTCTATATTTCTATATTCTATATCCCACCCCTTTCTATGGTTCTCTCTCCCCACCCTTCCCCCCTTTTTTTCCCCTCCTCCTTATTCTACTCTGGTTCTATCCCCCTTCTCCTCTTCTCTGGTTCTCTCCTACCCCATTTTGTCAACCCCCCCCCCCCCCCCTCCCCCCAGTAATTAGCTCCTCTCCAGAAAACAGAGCCCCAGCTTCTCCTTTAAGAGCATTAATGTGGGCTCTGCGTTGTTACCATAATACCAGTGGTACTCTACGGCTGACATGGCCAACCCTGAAGTGCGGGTTTGTGTGTGGTTGCACCCCCGAAAAAAGCTGTCCCTGTAGCGGTGACACTTGTTGTCTGGACTACTCAGATGCTGACTAAATGCATCTGTTGTTCAAGTAGCATGGGCTTGGATAATCATTAGAAAGTATCCTTCCAGATCTGACATGTGTGCTGGGCAGGAAACATGTACCTGCCCATCACTTAAGCCTTCCACATCTGCCCTTTTGTCTCGGCACATGTAATGAACGCTGCTATCACAAAAAATTAAATACATATTCAGCAGTGTAAATCATATAGTGGATATAGTGTTGCTATTCCTGGAGACAATCTATGGAAGGAAAAAAACAAGTTTAGAGATGAATACCAAGGCCAAAGAGACGATGCACAATGGTGATCAGAGTTGTTCAAAGATCATTTAGAATATTTCTCATTTTCACATTATCCTTTTATGTAATTTTGTAAATCTTTAATATTTTTAACTACTGCTAACTGTGTAGGACTTATTTAATTCTCTGATTTCGTAACAACCAAATCAATATTTCAAGTCTTACTGCAGGGTATAATTGACAGAGAATATGATATCACACGGGCATTCCCTCTAAACTGGGAGTTAATTATTCTCTTGGGCCTATGCATATGGTAACAATTGACAGTATCTTTATAGAACGTTCAGACCAGCATAGAACAGTGTACAATTGCTATTATGTTTTTCCTCTAACCACATCCCCAGAGAGTGGTGTCTCTGTTACGCATGGTTTCTTTAGACAGGTTGAAATGATGGGTTGCTTTGGCTTAAATTACTTAAAACAGGTCCAGAAAGCAAAAGCAGGAAACCTAGAGGCCTAGAGAATATGCTGTACTTTATTCCACGTAGGAGAAAAACAGGTTTGGCAGCCTGTTAATTTTGATCACAGTAACAGGAATTTGCTGGAGAAACAACAGATTTTTATCTGTAAACTGGTTATAGCTTACTGGTGTTTGTCATTCGTACAAACATACACACATTTTATGTGTATTCCCCGTTCCTCTTATTTCCAGCAAAATAAGTAGTTTTTTTTTTAATTACAGGTAGCTTTTTCCTGTTTTATTGCACACTAATAATTCAAAGCTATTAAAAATCTTACAATATTTGTATACAGAGTGTCCACATTGGTCATGCAATGCTAGACTCTGTCATCAGATTGGTTCATGCCTTATATGCCCCCAGTATAGTTTTCTCTATAGTCTGTACAGACCATAAGGTACACCCGAGTCCTTTTATGCCCTTGTGAATTGGTCATTGCTATGGAAGTATAGACAATACTGGAAGGTAGCTGAGTGATTAGCAAAGAAAGCCTTTCCAATGAGTGGAAAGACCAACATAAAGATAAGCTATATAATATTTGTAGCGGCTTCATCAACTTACATTCAAATTATATTTTATAGAAGAACACCATGCAAAGTTGAGAGATATATATATATATATATATATATATATATATATATATATATATATATATATATATATATATATTATATAGAGAGAGAGATATATAGATATTAGATAGATACACATGTGCATAGAGTAGCATAACAGCAGGATTTCCATGTCCCAGACAGCGCACTAATCCTCAAACTTGCTCTTTCCTGTGTTGATAATGGGTCAGTTATCCAGGGACTGACACCATGGAGAACTTTCAAATAATATTGTGCACAGCAGCCTAATCTAATTAGCATTCTAATTGGACAGATTGTACCGCTTGGTGCATCCATTGCAGGCAAAAAAAACGACATACAGGTAAACTCATAGCAATAAAGTACACAAGATTGGTGCTGATATATACAATTCAGGAAATAAACAGCTGCTTTGGGAAACCCTATTTTGAAGGTTCAATGGACAATGGTGTTTAGGCCTAAAAAGAACATTTTTAGATCTTCAAAACTACACTCTCCCTTGCCAACCAACACCCATGATTTGTCATATTTAGAGCCAGTTTGTGACGAAACGAGTGTACATAATGTGGATTATAGCAAATACTTTTTATAGCCCTTGCTTTTGTTCCCCAGCTTACCAGACTACAAATGCATTGTCCAATTACATGTGGCTAAGGGGTCATTGTAGCTCTTTGTAAATATGTATATTGTGTATTATATATTGATGACTTGCAGTATGGTTATTCATTCAGTGAAGCCAGGGGGATTATGGGTAGGGATCGGGTTACAATGTGCTGGAGTAGGAAAACGAATCGGTGTCCATTGTTCACACCAAGCTAGTACAGACAGGCTATCTAACAGGGGAGGTTCTCTGGAAGGACAGCTCATCTTCACTGCCCTCTCCAACCCCCCTAGTCCAGCACTGACCAATGGTTAAGGAGAATAGACCCAGGGGTTTGCCTAGGGAGGGGAAAACACTGTGGAAATTAGACCCTAGATATAAGGAGCCACTCCAAGGGGGGAGGGGGTGTTCATTCTGGGATTTCATTCATGAACGTGCAAGATCTAGCTTTTGAGTTGTCGTTCTCTACTAGTCTATATATGCAGCTGAGAGAGATCCATGGGTCGTGAAGTCTGGACAGCCAGGTGACTGTAACTCCTTAAGCTATTGGGGTGAGGGACAGATGATGTGGTAAATCTACCTGACATTTATTTACTGTGTATACATAATATTCTAGTGTTGTTTGTATGACAAATGTACTGTTGTATTTTTATAACTGCATTTGCCTGAGTGACCATACGAATCCTAGAAGGTACTGGGTAGACTTCCCTGGCATAGGAAGGCACCTGTGGGTGGCCAGATAAACCCGGTATCTTCACAGATATTATTTGGGGCCTATCTTTGCTTTCTAATATTTCAGTACAGTGAAGCCAGGTACACACAAGTTTCCCTTCAATCTAAAAGAGAAGTGACTATTTATCTAATCTTATGAAATCTAACACATACAGGAAAAACCTGCAGCTATGAATTGTGTGTAGTGATATGCAAATTGAGCATTGTATATCTTTCTTGCAGACAGGGCTGCCAACTTCATGGGGCCCCCCAAAAAATCAGGCGGCACCAAAATTAATTAATGTGGGTGTGGTCATACTATTTCGGGCGTGGCTATGCATCATTGGGGTGTGCCTAGCAGGTGATGAAAAGTGGTATGCCACCCTCCTACACAAAAAAACCCTGCATTGTTGTGTACACCATTTACATAAGGGTGCAGTGCCCGCTTGACGGAGCATGACATATGTCCCTGCACTCCTGACTTTCAGGACATCTAGCATCATAGTGTAGTATAGAAAGAATGCAGTGCGTACATAAACAGTTCACAGTCTTGGCCTGCCCCTTAGATTGGGCAGAACAGTCACCAAAAATCGGGATTGTCCCACTAGAATCACAACATTTCGCACAATGTCCTACCTGTTCTCACTTTCACCACCTGTGGCTGCTGCTTTCTTTAGTTGTGGCTTGTCTGGATCCTGGACTGTTGGGGGCCCTATTTGGACAAAAAAATGGGTACATTTAGAAAATTACAACCAGCCCCGGCATTAAATCAATAGCACCTACAAATATTTATTAGGCCCTCCTCCAGCCCAATTAAAATAATAGTATTCCCATTTAATAAATAAACAGATTTCCCTCCCTGCAAGCAGCCCCAGCAATAAATTAATAGTATTTACATTTGAGAAATATATCTATTTCCCGCAACCATTACTGCCATTAAATAATTCATACTCACATTTAATAAAGAGACCTTATTCTCACCAAACTCACAGCCACATTCAATAGCCCCAAACAACCCCATCTTAAATTAATAGTCCCCACTATTAAATTACCCCACCATCACCCCACAAACAAAATAGCACCAATTAATTAGCCACCACCTACCTCACACACAGTACATTGCCACAAGCCCCCTGTGCCCCTTCATCACAACCATGCTGTGCCCCCTTATGATCACACTGCACCCTCCATGTTGCCTCCCCAGGAGCGCACTCGGGGGGGTTTCTGGAGACCCAGAAACCCCTCCCCTCCGCTAGAAAAAATGCCCTACATAGCGGCACTGTACTATACAGCAGCCGCGGCGTTGTCAAACAGCACAGCCGTGGACGCTTCTTTGACAGCGCCGCGGCTGTTGTATAGTACATTGCTGCCGAAACGGAGCTGCTGCGCATGCGCGGCAGCTCTCTCACTTGCTTTTTCTGTGCGCCCCTGCTCCCCCCCCTTCTTCATCACACTGTGCCTCTCTCCCCCCCTTCATCGCTCTGTGCCTCTCTCTCACCCCTTTCTTTTAACAATTAAACAAATTACCACCTATTCATACAGCTTGGCAAATTTTTTAAAAAAAGTTCTTGCAAATTATACTTATAATATGCATTTTCTTATTGACCTGTATAATTTTCTATGCTTGTTGGCACAGTTTGTATACACACAATAGAAAATACTGCTCACTAACCAAGGAATAGGACCTGTGAAGCAGCTATGTACAATAAGCAAGATGATCCAACCTGCATTAATAATATAAACTGTAAATGAAGACCAGCGCTAAACACAGAAACTTGCTCAGGTGATATAATGTTATGTATTTAATATAATGGTTTTAATATTTTATCTTCTAGTGTGCGAACTCCATGTACACACAGACTGTGTCTTGTTTACTTGCAGTGACTGTCGACTGTGCTACCATGACTTGCAGCAGGATCATGTAAGTTTGCTAAACAATGCTCTTATACCCATTGGGTGCAAATTAGACATTTTAAAGTTTTGGATTTTATGTTAACAAAGCAAAGTGTGGATGGATATTCACTTTTAAGAAGATAATGCTGGATTAAAAGCATTATTGTTATTACACAGTAATTATAAAATGCTCTAATTTTAAATTGTGCTCTACAGTTTGTAGAAGTAAACATACACTTGACACTGAACACATACCAATGCAGATGGATGAAGCAAGTTCTTTTTAGTAACTCCTTGATATTTTTTTTTTATTTTTTCTAATTGACAATCAACGTGGACTACAAAATTTTGCATAGGACAGCACAATTGCCCTTGCTCCACATTTCATAATAATGAGAGTGAAAATATTACGGTTACCACAGGGGCCAGTTCTCCAACAAGTGGAACCAGGGCAACAAGGGCACTTGTGCCAGATAAGTTTAGGGTAATACTTACCAGTAAGAAATCAGCTTTTTTGTGTGGCACTACTGGTCCCAGCAAGCCCTGGCAGCCATAAATTGCTTGGGTATGCTGGTGCTTGTAGAACTACATGTGCCAGCGTATCTGTGGCTTTACCCACAAGATTTTTTTTTTCATCCATAAAGGATAACACATCAAATCAAAATTAAAGGATTGGAAACATTTCCACAAATGTATTAAATTGAAAAACAGAAATTGTGACAAGTAACAAGTGTTTATACCCCATGAAATTGCAAGCTGAAATTTGCACAGGTGCATACATTATCCAAACAAGTCAAACAATGTGTGTATTGTTCATTGTGTAAAAGATTAGTGGGGCGCTTGTTGCCAATACCACTCTCTCTGTGAAGTTCGATAGCATGGTGTATATATTTTTAAGGATGAAAACACATTCCAAACAAATCAGTGATTGTGTTCATGTATGATTATTATATGCAAACCTGTGGAACAGTACTAGCCCATTGCAAACCTCAGTGCAGTCACTTGTGCAGACATAGAAGAAGTATGGAACTACAATCCTACTGTCTAGATAAGTCCACCCCACTAAACCTACTTTCTGTACAAGAATGGCACTCAATAGGAAAGCTTCTGTGAGGCCAGCTGTGGCATTAAACATCTGAATGCTAAAATGTATGTATTGTGCAAGTCAAACTGAACACCAGGTGGGTACATTGTCCCCACCATAAAGTATGGTTATGGTCACCCTATGAAGATGGTTTTCAGAGTCGGTGAATGTTAATCTTAATGGGATCAGTTGGAAAAACTGCTGCCCTCTGCCAAAAAACTCAAATTGTGAGGAAGTTTGGCTTTCAACAGGACAATGATTTGAAGCCCAACAGCAACACTGAAGTGAAAATGAAGAAAATAGTGTTCTGAACTTAATGGAAAATGAGTGACAAGACATCTGCATCACCACCTCTCAACTAACATGACCAATCTTGCGTCCTTTTTCTAATAGGAATAGAAAAATAATGCTCTAGCTCTGTGTTCAAAGTTAATAGAGATTAAAAAGACTACCTGTAATAGCTGAAGCATCTCTGGCAGCTAACTATTGACTAAGGGTATGAATATGTATTTAATTCTAATATTTTAGTTTTTTTACTTTAACTACGGAGGTACCTTCATGAAATGCATGACTCACAAAAAAAATGTGCATTTATTTAAAAAAAAATTCCTTGATTGTCAAGTGGGGAAAAAAAAGGATGGGAGAATGAATACTTTTTAAAGGTACTGTGTGCACACACTCTATAATTTCTTCATACTGTATAGCAAACATATATTGAACTAAAAAGGAGAGCAAGTTCAAATGCTCGTGCAGTGCAAGAAATTGCTCAGTAATCTTTATTTGTATTTCCAACAGCCCAGGTATTTTTTTTTTTTTTTGTACATAGCAGAAATTGTGCACCAGTACTGACTTCTGTATGTGGAATGTCCCAAAAGATGTATTTTAGTTTTGACATGCTTATGGGCATATTGTTGTGTGTTGTATTTAGTAGTTCTGTATAGCTGATTGTGTGTATGCTTGTAACAACCTGTCCACTTGCGTCATCAGTAGCAATAAATACAGCCTCATCTAAGGTTTGGCAAGGTTTAGAGAACACTGTGCTACAAACTAACCACAGTCATGTGGGCTAAACGAAACAAGGTACTTTATATGCTGGAAACTCATCAGACACATTAACAAAACAACAAAGTTTACTCTAGATAGTGCTGAATTCTTTGTAAATGCTATAGGTCCTGCTTAGGTGGTGGTTGTTGTTGTTGTTGTTGTTGTTGTTGTTAATGATATAATTATTATTATTATTATTATTATTATTAGCCTCCACTGGCTAACCAGGAAGACTTGTTCAGACTTAAAGGTGTTATCCACAAACCAACTTCTCTTTACATAATGCCCTCTCATCTTCTTGCAATTCAGGCAGTAGAACGGGAGCCCAAAGAGCCATAGGGATCACTAACCCCTATGGGACCACAGTTAAACATGCTTGGAAATTAGGGGCATTTGGGAATTGATTGTTTGTAGATTTCACTACACTATGGGCCTGAGTCATTAAGGAGAGCAAAGCATAAAAAGGAGTAACTTTGCATCTGGTGAAAACCATGTTGCATTGGAGTGGGAGATAAATATAAAATGTGGGGACAGGTTTATATTTGGGCTAGGACATGTCCTAGATCAACTTTTATATTTCAGTGTAAAAATAAAGCTATCAAGTATTTGTGTGATAGGTGAAAAAACAGCCAGTATGTAACTTATGTGCAAAATAATAAACTAATTTGCACCCCTTGCATTGTAACATAGTTTGTCCTGGAGAACATTTACTCCTTTTTTTTGCCTTACTTTCGTTAATGACCAGTTTGTACCAAAATGAATTTAAAGCTGCAAGTAGGAACATACATTTTGCAGCTTAGGTATTTGGACAAATTTAAGATGATTCAACCACATCTTTCTGTTGTTTTGGGGAAGCAAAGAACACAGATGATGGGAGTCAGTAAAATTCAACAGCGATATGTACAGTATCATTGATTCATACACGATAAAGAGTGTCTGGTAGAAAAGGGATCATGTAGCAAATATATTTCCTAACACTGTCCTGTATACTAAGTAGGTGTAACTGTACAGCTGTTGGGAAGACGAAAACCTCTCACTGGCCATGTCTTTTCAAAGGAAAATGTACAATATAAAATAGAAACACCAGTCTGTGGGCCAAAGCAATAATCCCACCTCAACCCCCATGGGTCTGCCTAACTGTATTTATGAAATACCCCCCACTACAACATAAAAGAAGGTTGTCCATTATTAATATACAAGTTAACCCGTGCATGATACTCATGCATTCTAGTCAAATCAAGCTACTTAAGGTGTTAAAAAGGTTCTTGTCATGCATTTGGGCCTAGCCCAGGCCTCCTCAGGGGAAGAGCATTACTTCCCGACGCAAGTGCCCTTTTTTAACGTGGTTTTGTCCACATGTCACCACCTCATCATTTTTCTCCATCACTTCTTCCTTCATCTTCATCGCCACATCCTTCATCAAGCTACTTAAGGTGTTAAAAACTCCCCACTGTCACCCCCGGCAACCACCAACCACTCCCAACTGTCACTTCTCCTTCAAGAAATATATAGGTCAGTGTATAACTCTGCCCAGCAGGTGGCGCTGCAGCTTGGTGGGTTTTTTTTCACACACGCCACTAGGCATTTATATAGTAGATATAGGGCTTCCATTTTTTTTTAAAGTAGAAAATTAGAACACCCACATGATTGTTTCCTCAATCTATACTTCCCAAACACTTATGTTTGGCTACTAATCATGTTAATCTAAATGTGAAAGAGCCTGAATTTCAGTCATTTAAGTTTTCTAGTGGCAAAACCAAACTGTCCTTGGAAAACCAACATACTTGAGAGTCTGGGGCGTCTTAAACTTACATCTTTAAATAAAAGTTTTATGTGTTTTGCTCTGTAATTTTAATGTGTGTAATAAACTTTAAGAAGTACTTTAATTAAATCTGTTAATAAAAAGTCCCACAAGAAATATTGTGTGACCATCATATTGCTAGCATATTATGTGGAGCTACACTAATGTCTTTGGAATGACTACTCGTGATGCATCAGTTTTAGAGAATGTGAATAAATTGGTCCCTATCACCACATACGCAGGTATTCTCCCCTGTAAAAAGCTTACAAGTACTGATATGAAGTGTTTTATGTACTGATGAGATGAAATACAATCAGATGGCACTGACATAATCTACTGCAGTATATACATTTACCTTTTCATTTGCTGAAAGTCTGTAGATTTTTGCTTTAGTAGTTTTCAAGATTGACTTCCATTCCTCATTTATGTGAACCTGTTCTAATATACACATTGAAGGTAACTTAGACTTATTCTTAGAAAAACAACCGGTCATGATAATAATTTTGCCAGAGATAGGCTTATAGACTTGGCTGAGACAACCTGCCTGTGCCATAAAGTAATTTTGCTAGGTTTTTGACTACCCCAT
This sequence comes from Mixophyes fleayi, assembly GCF_038048845.1. Taxonomy (NCBI): domain Eukaryota; kingdom Metazoa; phylum Chordata; class Amphibia; order Anura; family Limnodynastidae; genus Mixophyes; species Mixophyes fleayi. Next base: position 235,939,465 of record NC_134402.1, read on the forward strand.
GAGTTTTTATAATAAGTGATTTAAAAATCACAATGCTCTTTATTTTGTCAGCGGTTTTTCCCCAATTTTTGTAACCTGTATTTTGAGAAGGTAACAATCTTCCCAGGGACTGCATTGAAAAAAACCCAAAAAACTATGCAGTTTCCACGCTATTAATATGGCATAGAAGAAAACTTAGCATCTGTGCAGGTGCTCACATCTCTTCTCACATTTTTGGATGTGTTTTGAGTGCTGTTTGTTCCCATACCTCAAGATACCTTGAAAACACATTAAATGTGTATCTATATGGCTGCAATCAAAGGGCTAAAAACAAAATAAAAAAAAATGGTGGAGGAAAAAGTATTACCATAGTAGTAACCATAGCAAAGCCCTATAATATAATTATCTCATTTTGTAACAATTTCTAGAAATTATATGGAGTAAGTGGATTTCATGCGCTACTCTATATTTTCATAGAATTTATCTCAAAGGCACACTATCATAAAAATGAATTGTTTGTTTTTAAATATAGGACATTGTCCGCTATCACAGTAATTACAGTTTTATTGACTTAGAATCATTGTTTGTTTAATGTTGGCTATACATGGAACAATACTGATAAGCTGGGCCATTATCATTATGTATGTGACCTTAATCCGTATCGTGTGTGTGTGTGTGTGTGTGTGGTCATTTACAGACTGCACTAACGTGTCTCCATTTGTTCTGGCTGATCGACCGGACCTTTCCAATCTGTCAGTTTACAAGTCTAGCCAATTTAGAATCTGGTCCACTTGCTAGATGCCGTCCATTGTGTTTTAGCAGCAGTATCAAGGTATTCCTTTGTGATATCTCTTGCTCTATTATTGCTATAGACCATAGTAGTTAAGATGGCACCACATGGGACCATTCTGCCACTCAGAGTGTGCAACAGGAGCAGTGTCATTTTGGACAAACATCTGGCTAACTGTTGGTTTGGTCTGAGTGGCAAGGTTATCTATGGCAGTGATGGGCAACAGATGGCTCTCCGAGCCTTCGTCGTCATCATCATTATTTATATAGCACCACCAATTTCGCAGGGCTGTACAGATAATATTTGTCACTCATATCAGTCCTTGCCCAGTGAAACTTTGTGTAAATTCCTTCGAGTTAATTTTGGCAGCAGTCAATTAACCTACCAGTATGTTTTTGGAGTGTGGGAGGAAACCCACACAAACATGGGGAGACCATACAAACCATACACAGATTAGGCCCTGGTCGGGAAACAAACACATGACCCCAGCACTGTGAGTTTAACATGCTAACCACTGAGTTTGTGAGATTTGTTTGCTATAGCTTGTAACACTTGTTTAAAATGCCTGCTGATATGTTATTACATATATGTGTCTCTTTCTTTGATTAAATGTATTGTTTTAACTTATTACTGAGATGAAGTGTAATGGGAGGCCCTTTTAATGGTTAGAGAGCTGCACCATGCAGCCCCCAAATTGTTTCTGTTTGCCCATTACTGATCTGTGGCATTATTGGGTCCACTTAGTGCAGTTGGAAGGTGATTGTGTGCATATGCCATTAGCAGTCTTCCACATTTTCCAAAATGCCCAGTAATATTCCTGTTTGTTTTGATGGCTCATTATCCACATTGTACTTGTCACCAGACCACAGTAATATTGGGCTATTTGCCATAGTATTAGTGATTAATACTGACATCCTGTTTTAAGTACAGTAAAATGTGCCTTTGATCATTAATCATGGCAGTGTTTGGAATCTTCACACCAGACTCATCTGCTATGAGACAGAAAGGAAGTATGAAGACTGCTGGCATGTTCATCACTCTAACTACTGATTTATATGCAAAGGAACACCGACTATACATTAGAAATATAAATAATCTATCAAAAGTTATTTGCTGCACCAGGTCCAGCTAAGCCATTGGCTGCTTCGATATTCCTAGTGATGACTCGGTTCCAACTGTGATATTGTTCTGCCGACTAGCCAGTCACATGACCTTTGCATATTTATCAGAAGCTGACGGGTTCAGGCAGTGCTTAGGCCATGACTGATGATGCCATATTGTTTGCTAATCATACTAAAGCAATTTTTTAGTTTTTGGGTCAAAATTTTAGCTGGTAATTTTACAAGATGTTTCGCCAAATGTCCTGACCTGTGTACACTTTCGTCACACATGTAGTAGTAAGGCAGTATTAACAGATCCCATGGTGCCCTTTAGTCAGCTGATTACATCACATAGTGATTATTGTAGTCTCTGTCCCACTGCACTGTAGGTTGGTGATGTTTGAAACCCAGATGAAATTTAATAGTTCCTGGCCATCTTTAGTGGCATTTGGATCTACATCAGTGATATTGTTCAACAGAATTGTCACATGTGTAGCCAGTTTAAGGTGGAAAACCACGAAGATAGCAAGACTTTTCTACAAAGGCTTATCTATAGAAAACAATAACTGCTATCCGTTTCTGGAACTTTGCTGGGAGATTGCTATTCCACAGCAGGAAGTTACATATACGGCAGAATCCAGTGCTCATGGCTATTGTGGTCAGTGTTATAGTTTGCAAGTCTATACAATGAGAAGATTGCACTAGCGAAATATCTTCTTAAAAACCATTCTACAAATACTGAAGTATAATTATCTTTGAAAGAACACACAGCATGATTCAATAGCAAATGCTTAAAAAGATATCCATTTATAAAAGTAAGCTTTATTCTTAGCCTGTTATTATGGCTGTGTACAAATTAAATATTTGTGCTGATTCTTATAAAGCCAGTTCTTCTTATCTTGTATTAGGATACATTTCATCATCACTGGCGAGAAGGAAACTTGTCTGCAAGTGCCCGCTGTGAAGTCTGCAAGAAAACATGCGGTTCTTCTGAAGTTCTTTCTGGCATGCGATGTGGATGGTGTGGAATTCAGGTATAGGAAGATTTAAGACTGTATGTCTGCTATAGAAGTATACACTAACTATGGATTTGTTTCCTTATGCTTTTAAATCATATTAAAACACTTTTATTCTGTAAATTTCACTGTCTGTTCTTATTCTATACGTATAGCCCATACTTGCCAACTTTTCCTCGTTGACTTCAGGGAGATCCCGGGGGAGGAGGGTGTGCTGGGGCAAGGCTTGACGAATTGCATAATTTTGGCACCGCCCCCCTAAACGGTTTTCACAATTTTGGCCAGTTACAACAGGGGGCAGGGCTAAGATGACACAATATTTGCGTCATTAAGCCCACCCCATCACTTATCTATTGCGGGATCGGGAACCGGAAGGCTGCCCTTCTCTCCCGGGAGCCCGGGAAGTCTCCCAGAAATGCAAGAGTCTCCCGGACATTCCGGGATAGTAGGCAACTATGCATTAAAGAAAAGCAGCTAATGAATATCTAGAGACTGAAGTGTCTCTTACATTTCTGTCTCCATTTCTGAAGTCATGTTGTCTTACCTTTCAGTCTTTGATTAAATCTTAGTCTCCATGAAAATGGCCACCTCCATAGGCATCAATACATGAACATAGGACACAATTTCTGAACTGTGTCATGCTACAGATGGCGAAGCCAACCACGTCTTGTACTGGCTCAGCATCAGGGAGAATGCCAGACTCTTCAGGGAGTGAGGGAGATCACCCCTATTTCAGGGAGTCTCTCTGACATTCAGGGAGAGTTGGCAAGTATGGTATAGCCAACTGCACAACACCATGTCTCTTTTTCTGTATGTGAGGTATAATTCCCATTGTCCATTATTACGTGCGTTGCTCATGTCATTTGTCAACCTGGAGAAGTGTTGTGTATCTGGTGGCACTCAAAGCATTTGGATATGACCCTTCTCTTTCATCTTTTTTGTTCTTTCTATATTGTTTTTGAAACATGCAGATATAACTGGTATTCAGCATATGTAATCAGTCTGAACTTTTCTTCTTTTTCAGGCACATGCAGCTTGTTACATAATCATGAACCATGATTGTGCATTTGGAAGATTAAGAAACATGATGCTTCCACCAAACTGTGTGCTCTTACAGTCCCGTAACTTTAGCAAAATGCACGTCTTCAGAATATCAGAGAGTCTCCAAACAGAACAAGGTTTGTGTTCAGCGTTGACCTCTCCTTGGTGTGTTTATCTCATTTATCCTTTTCTAGCAGCGCTCTTAGCATTCTTCTTAATGTGTTTATACTTCTGTTCTTTTATTGGAAAGCAATGTTATCACATTTTCACATTGTTAGGCAAAAGCAAGTCACAAATCTCCAATTAAGTACAATGTTAATTTTTTGTTAAGCAAGCGTGTATGGAGCTGGTTCTTTTACTATTGTAATATTGTCTTATTTTAAAAAGCAAAATGATTAACGGGTCATTTTGTTCGGTAAAATTAGAACAGTGACTGTAAAAGTACCGCCATAAGAGTTAATGAGGAAAGAGATCCAAGGGGGATGTGAAGGGAGAAGAAAGGAACGCAGGATTTTTAAATATGTTAGTCACTTTCAGTCAGTTGTGTTCCAAATTATTAATACTACTTCATACTTAAAACAGAAAACATTGTCTTTATAAAATACCAATTAACTTGATGCAATTTAATCATGAATCCATCAAGTTCCATTAATCCACAATTTTCAATAGAAAAGTATTTTATAGCACAAATTAGTATCCGCACTTTATATTAATTCTCAATGCAGTTTAGCCATGGGCACCAATGTAAGGGTATTATATTAGTGGGACAAATATGGTTTTGGTTACTTTTTTTTACAACTTTCAGTATAGGTCTTTTAGACAGCAGACTAATTATGTAAAGACTACTGAAAAGATTGTTGTCACATATTGTATACAAGACTTTTACTTCATACCATGCCAATCTAACATTCTGATATCTGTCTCCATTTATAGATTATACTAATTAATACATCACATTGCTAGATGGAAATTAGGTGCTAACAACCAGTAGGAAACAACATCAAACAATTGAAAAGAAAAAAAGAGCTGGCATAAATTGGTGCACTACAGTCTTGTTCAGTTACCAAATTTGTGATATTATGTATACACATATTGGTTGATAAAATGGAACCTTTATTAAGTTAAACTAAAATAGTCTAATGTTGTTAAAAACAGGGAAATATACAAAAGTGATTGTGAATAATATAGTGAATTAAAATAGCTGTGTGTGTTTCCCTGCTTTCCTTCAATTCAATTCTTGCTTCACTTGTAATTGGACATTCTATAAATAGATATATATATATATATATATATATATATATATATATATATATATATATATATATATATAATTGCACACTGATATCTTATTATACTAACGGAGCCTATAATAATATCATTGTGGATTTATAGAATGTCCAATGTAAAGTGAAGCAAGAATTGAATTGAAGGAAAACAGGGAATATTTGTATATTTTGCTGTTTTTATCAACATTAGACTTTTAGTTTAACTTAATAAAGGTTATGTTTTATCAAATAGGGGTATACATAATATCACAAATTTGGTGATTGAATAAGACTAGTGCACCAATTTATGCCAGCTCTTTTTTTCTTTCCTTTTCTTTTGTTTAATTATAAAAAGAGAGAGGAATTCTATTTCATCCCCAGTCTGTGATCCCACGATGGTAAGACACATTTCTAAACCACAAATAACTCAATGTTTATTAAAAAGTTAATATGATAGTTACTCACTCAAATCAAATGTCTGCGGACCTACGGAGTAAAGGAGAAAGCTGCCAGGCTAACAAGACAGCAGGCAATTCTCCCACACGGGTGCTTATTAGCTTGAACGTGGTCAGGGACATGCCTTGATGACACAAATGAACAGTTAACACTGATTGGGCAGGGGTGTAATGATGCAGTTTGTATCATAAGCTTTGATCTCTCCACTTGATGATACAAATAGTGTGCCAATGCTTTTAGAGCATTTTGAAAGTAGACATATTCATTACTCCCATGGTATGTTTTCTTTCTGCTCTAGAGTGGTCTTAAAATCCACAAGAAAAAGCTGCCCGTAAATCTTTTCTGCTGTCCGTATGCAAAATACGTCAAAACGGTTGACAATGCTTGTTGATTTCTATAGGTAGTGGTTCCTGGGAGTACATAGAGACAGGTTGGAAAAATAAAGTCTGGACATACTTGGAGACACGAGTAGGGCATGCAGAAAATAAGGAAGTGGTGCAGGCAGAATCTAAATGTTTCTGGTTGTTTTGACAGATGAAGACCATGACACAGATGGAATAACCCAAGGAGCAGTGAAGGAAACCCCCACTTCTACTGATTCAAGTATGTGTGAGGATATGCTTAAGAATGTTTGTCGCACAAGATTAAGTACAGTACTTTGCTTTTATTTGTAATATCTGTTAAGCTAACATTTCAGTAAGTTTAGTTAAAATAAAGTGAGTGTTTGCCTGGTTCAGGTTAGTGTTATTACATTACATGTCTGTAAATTTCCCGTATCAACCTTTTCAATGCAGCTGGTGTGTGGTTATGCAACTGACTTTCTTATTTTTCTACTCTCCAGTGTTCTAGGTTATGTTGTGGGCATAGATCTTGGAAAACAGTTTAACATACAGACTATAAACTCAGGGTGGTTTCATAATATCTGTGCTGGCAGTGAGTGGTTGGATTTGGCAGCCATGGATAGATTAAATAGCGAAAGAGCTGTTTACATCGTACATTAATTAATTAAAATCTATGGTTAGGTGAAGCTTTGCAGTCATACGATATGATGTGTTAAGACCTGAGTAGGAGTACATAATAATGTCGCCCATTACTAAAAAATAGATTGTTTTCTATAAAGTCACACTAGTAACTTTAAGAAGAGCCGTCATTTTAGATCAGTGTGTACTATAACAGATCCTCATGAAGAGGAGAAAAATAACCTCCCCGATTGTAGAGTGTATCAAGATTAGGTACAAGAATAATGCCAAACTAATATACATGGGGCCTATTCAATCCCAAGTGAAGTTCAGCCAGAGAATCCACAGCTTTATCCAGCCGCAAATCTCTGCTCATTTTGGCTCAAACATCAGGGAGGTGCAAGCAAAAATGTGTGGAGATTCCTCTGCCCTATTAATTGGAAGTGCAAGCATGTGACTTACCCCCATAGGGTTCTCTTAGCAAGAAGCTCAGTTAAGTTTTTTTTTTTTCATTTATCAGTGTTTACCTTCAATCTGGACAGTTTCTCAATTTCTAATTTGACAAATTAGGTAGACAAGTTAATAGTCTAGTCAGACATAGAAGTAAATTGTCGAAAAAAGCCTAACCTTATATTTCCTCTCCCAGAGTACAACAACACAAATATTAGAATTTGTTGTACTGGTGTTGACTAGGATGCCCAGAAGCAGAGCGAAGAGAGCTAGTGAGAAGGATCCCCCTATTTGGGGGATCAGTCTGTAAAGAGGAGGGGACCCTCTCATGGGTTGGATCTATCAGAATGTTGCAAAAAATTAAAATCTCTGCCCAGATAATATGTGAACAAATAATCCTAGAGAATTTTGCAACCATCTTAATTAGGAATTATAATGTGCTTTATGTGGGTATATAAGTTCAGGCTATACATATTGGACCTGATTCAGAGTTGGATGGAAAAAGCATGTATTTTGCCCATTTCAAAATGCATCCAGCTTTAAATCGGTAGCATAGACTCCAGACTTGCGACAAGCATAAAAATTGCGTGTTTATGCCCATTTGCAGAGCCTTATTGGAAATTAACACTTCATTATTAGTATGTGTACAATTATTATGGTATTTTATGTTGTTAAAGCGCCCTCGTATTTTAGTATGATAGAAAGATAACCTTTTTGATCAAGGAACCAGTCACTTTTCTTTTTTTTTATCTTATTCAAATAAGAAACGCGCAAGGAAGCAACTGCTTCATTTTGTTAAGCGGCTGCAAGCAATGAATGAATCATATGGTGAGTTAATTATACAATCATCAGCGACTAGCTGTGGTTGCCTTTCAGCATCGTGTGTTTGCACTAGCAGCGTGAGGGGTTAATCTACAACCAGCCAATCAGAAACGGACAATTAGTGTTGCCCATCATCCTCATTAGTATTTATACCTGAGGTTGAGCATCCACAAATGATACGGTGTATGTATTCCTGTGATCAGGTCTGAATCGGGTCATTTACCTGAACACACCTTATCTGTACTTCTCCTAATTTGTAATGCCCTTTCCCTCCTCCGGGATGCCTCTCTTTAGGGGTCATAAATAGTGTATGCATCTGATCCGTAATGGGGGGCGTGGCTATGCATGTAGCACTCATACTGGATAGCTTTATTTATACACTGCTATTTAGAGTTGAGCTAGGACGTGCGCCTTCTCCCAACTCTAAATGTCTGCACATTTTTACATTTGGCCTTGTGCTGTGCAGCATGGTTTCGCCAGGGTGCAAAATTGCACTTTCCAGATTGATATTTACTCTGTATTCTTAAAGAGACCAAATATATTTACTGCCACCTACATTTAAACATGAAAGTGCTAGTGGCTTTTCTTACACTCTTACCTACTACTACTTTTAGAAATGTGAAATTAAAGAACTGTTGGTAGTAAATATGGCATTAGTTGTATACTTGTAATTTGTCTGTTGCGTGCTTTGATTTCCTCAAGGCTTTGCTATGCTACAGGGATCAACTACAGACATGTCTTATTCATTCATTTCATTTTCAACTACTGAGAAGCCTTAATTGGTGAAATAGCATTGTGAACCAGTGTCATCTGGCAGTGGCTTGTTATATTCTTGGCACACTAATTGACTGGCAGTGCTCCTTGTATGGTGCTAAATGTACTAGGTAGGGTGATGGTGTAAGAAGAAAACAGGTATGACTGGATTGCCATTTGAAAGCCAATAGCCACATATTAATCAAATTGTGGGAAATACCCTGTAATTTAACATGATTTATGAGATGGCGTATTATTACTGCATCCGTTTACATAACTGAGAAGTCAAGAACCACTGCAGGAAAACAAATGCACGTTTCTAGACCTTTAAACAGGAGAACAACAGGACACTGATGATGCAGTCCACTGGAGAGATTTCAGTTTTATTACTCGATCAGATCCCAAATAAGATTGCTACTTATGAGTACAATCCTATACTGGTAGATGGCAGCAGCACTACTTAGTAAAGGTTAATGTAGGGCTTGTTTCCTTCAAGGGCACAGGCTGTCTCAAAATACATTTTGCTCCAGTAATTATACTAGGCGTAATCAGATTTTGTCCCGATTTATAATGCAAGGTCCTACAGGTTTTCATAAACTTTTTTTGGGAACTTTCCAGCACTGATCGTGTTAAAAGAGAAAAGAACACAATATGTAGTAGGCAGAATATAAGTATATGTGGATATATGAAAGTTTTCAACATATAAATGCCTCTACCTATCAGTTTAGGGTATAATATATACGGAAAAACTTGCAGAACCTATGATACACTCTTTCCTTATATATATGTGTATAAAAAGAAATATAAACACAGTGCACATCATAAATCACAAACCACGTCTGCCACACAGCTCCAAGCCACCTGAAAATCCCAACAAACAAATGAAAACAGAGAAGTCTCTGTTTGTTGCTACAATAGCAGTTTAAACACTAGCACATTTTCATCTAGAAAAATGCATGGACTCCTCTGGTGACCGTTTATAGTGAAGAGGGATTGCTCCTCCCCTTTTTCACACAAATGGATTAAGCCAGGGTTTCCCAAACCCAGTCCTCAGGGCTCCCTAACAGTGCAGGATTTCCATATCTCCTTGCTGGAGCACAGGTGTATTCATTACTGACTGACACATTGTAACAGATCGACAGGTGGTCCTAATTATGTCACATGTGATCCGGAAAACCTGCACTGTTGGGGAGCCCTGAGGACTGGGTTTGGGAAACCCTGGTCATTAAGCTATATGCAACGTTCTCTGATCTTAATTTTCCATGTGACAGGAGAAGAGCATCACCCTTTTTCTTAAACCTTTCACTCTGGGAGCAATCGACTGCTTATAAACACTGTGCATTTTCTACTGTTTAAAGTGCCCATGTTACACCAACCTTTTACAGCATACCCCAAACAGAGAATCTTCTAGCTCCGTGTTTCCCAACCCTAGTCCTCATGTACCCCTAACAGTGCAGGTTTTCCAGGTGACCAGTGATATAATTATACCACCTGTGGATCTGTTACAATGTGTCAGTCAGTAATGACTACACCTGTGCTCCAGCAGACAGATATGGAAAACCTGCAATGTTGGGGGTACTTGAGGACTAGGGTTAGGAAACACTGTTCTAGGTGAAAGTGGTCATTGAAAGTTTGGGCAAGTAGCTGAATCTCTTTACCAAAACTATAGCAATAAAAACAAAGTTTTAGTCAACCGAACACAGATATAAAATATATGGTGTCAAGCAAAAGCAATGCTTTTATCCTTTAGATTACTGATACTAACAATTAACCTTGTTAAATGCTTTGCTTTTACCAAATTCGTCGTGGGTCTTTTCAAAATACAAAATCAAAAGTAGGACAGGATTTCCTACATTTCCAGTAAAAATCAAGATGTAAGAACCCCAAAGCAAAAACATAGCTACAATTATTATAAGTCGGTGTGCCTATAAATGTGCATCAAAACTGGAAGGAAACTTGGTCATTTGAAAATAGTCAGACACAGGAAAGGCACTAACTACACTGTATAGTAGACCTTGGATTAGTTTCCTAGCACACCCCACCTTCTTTGTGTGCCCGGAAATCCTTTTAAGCATAGTAAATTTTCCTGCAAGAAATGGCTTCTATTTATATCCTTGGAGAAAAGACTGGTACAGCTAACTGTCTATACATCACTTACATTCTCATATTGTATTACTGGCTGAATGTAGCATGGGAATGCTGTCTTTTAAATACTTTTGGGCATTCCAAAGAGTTGAATTATGAAATTATGATAGTTAATATAAAACTGTAATATTTACCTTGCTTGTACTGCTCCTTTTTCCCTTTAGATTATAAGCTCTAATTCAAAGCCTCTTTTTAATCTATTTCTATTTGTACGTTGATGCCATTTCAGATGGCACAGCACTGCTAAAATTGTTGATACCTCTGAATAATGATACTTGTTACATTATTCATCTGTGTTTTTATATTCTGTTTCCACTTTTTGTCATTGCTTTGCAGTTTAATCTCTCTATGTAAAGCTATATTAAATTACAGTATTGTGTGAAAGAAGATGATATATTTAATTGAAATACACTGCAATTTTACAAAGCATATAATAATGTAACTTGCCATTTTTTCTTTAACTCTTAAATGACCAGATCTATTTTGTTGCTTAAATTCTAAGCCCATCTCACACTTTTTGCTCTAGTATTCTTTTCCCTTTTCAAATAGAATTCTTTTAACCCATGGGCAGCACGGTGGCTAAGTGGTTAGCACATCTGCCTCACAGCACTGGGATCATGAGTTAGATTCCCGACCATGGCCTTATCTGTGTGAAGTTTGTATGTTCTTCCCGTGTTTGCGTGAGTTTCCTCCAGGTGCTCCGGTTTCCTCCCACACTCCAAAAACATACTAGTAGGTTAATTGGCTGCTATCCAAATTGACCCTTGTGTCTCTGTGTCTCTGTGTCTCTCTGTCTCTCTGTCTCTCTGTCTCTCTGTCTCTCTGTCTCTCTGTCTCTCTGTCTCTCTGTCTCTCTGTCTCTCTGTCTCTCTGTCTCTCTGTCTCTCTGTCTGTCTGTCTGTCTGTCTCTGTGTGTGTGTGTGTTAGGGAATTTAGACTGTAAGCTCCAATGGGGCGGGGACTGATGTGAATGAGTTCTCTGTACAGCGCTGCGGAATCAGCTGCACTATATAAATAAATGGTGATGATGATAAATGGTGATGACGATGGTTGTCTGTTGAATGTCGGTGCCTGATTAGGTGACCATAAAAGCATTAAATAACTTTTTTTTGAGGGTAGGAGCGGTTAGAGGGTACTTGTTAACTATTCAAGCACCACCACTTAGTTCTGCCTAAACAGATGATTCTACAACTTGGCTCCATACAGGCTTTTTTTCTAATCTACCAAGCCAGGCAGCAGGAGCTTTCAGCTATGTGGTAAGTATTAGAAGTACCTATATGGGCACAAACTAAACATCTCTGCTTGATCTCCGCTTTCTTGATCAATTCAACAATATCAGCTATGTGATCCGCATTTCAATATGGCCACCATTGACTAACTGGATCTCAAAGCTAAAAACTGTGATTGAGTCTGATAGTGGGAGATTTGATAGCAGCTGACTTGTGAACACCTTATTCATTACTGGACAGTTACAATAGCCTATACTGTGAATCGCAGAGATTCAAATCTGCTGCTTGGCTCAGTGCAGTGAATGAATTATGTTGGTCATAAAGGAGTTTTGAGACAAGGTTTGAATTGGCTGTGGAGCTACTCAGTCAGTTAAAGTTAGTTAGTGGTGCCTTTATAGGCACCTGTAATGTGAATCACAAAGCTGAAATATCTGGCTGCTATTCACTGATTTGAGCTGATAGGATTGTGGAAACTACTGTTTTGGTAGGCATGATAGAGTAGAGCCCCTATAATTGACTAGTATCGGTTGGATAACATATTTAGTAGCTTAATAACCTAAAATTAAGGGAAAAAATAAGTAGTTGTGTGATGGAAAACCAGGCAGCAGATTCCAAACCCAGAGATTTCGAGCCTCCTACTAACCTGGAATTTTACAGCTGCGATAGTGCTGACAAAGCGAATAGAGCCTTTTGGTTCCCAAATTTTTTTTTCTCCTAGTGTAGATCATCAACACTGGGGATTCTCCAAGGAAACAAGAGCACTTCCACTTCTGAATTCTACTGAATGCTATACATGCTATGTATTTTTAAATTGTTCTTGGCTTTATCACAAGTGACAGGAAGAGGGCTTTGCACTCTGGAACCCTTTAAAATGATTTTCCATTGTAGGTTTCTTCTTTCTGTACAAGTGTCCATTGAAGAAACGGGGCCTTTTTACATGAATTATTTATACATGGTAAAAGCTTCTGTATGAGCACTTACCAACACTTGTCAACTTTCTGTCTATATGCTGAATATTAAGTGCTTAAGACTTGTCCTTGTGCAGACCCCATGCCATTTCAGAGGTTAAACACCTGACTCCATTTAAATTGCTTGTCATAGCCTTGAATAGAGATATTTGCACAACCTTTCATTATGCTCCATGCAGAATCTAATAGTTCAGGAGCGTTTAATGAGAGTTGTCATTCAAAAATACCAGTAAAACTGCAATATGTGGTTTCTCATATTTAAAACTGGAAGAATTAAACGAATGTAAAGGTAGCTGTCTGGCCTTGTAAATTGTGTGTTTGTTTGCGAGTCTGTTTCTTTGTATGTATACAGTCTTTTTAAAATACTTGCTCAGCTATGTCCCCATTTTATTGCGGACTTGCCCTTAAACACCTAGCCCCTGTTGCTATTGTGAGGTATGTAGTGGTGTAGTTTTTATTGTATGGATATCAATTCACAATGACCAGCATATAGTTGCCTGAAACATTAGATATTGTACAGCCAAACACCAGTTTATCATACCACACACATATACCCTAGCTGAGATTCTTTACTATAAAAAGCGGTAATGTGCGCAGCCAGACATCGTGGCGACCAGCGTCAAATATATTTTGAGATGATTATATAGGATAGGGATAGATATATATTAGAGATGTGCGCTGACCCCCTTGTTTTGGCTCTAAACCAGACCAGCACTAGTGTCTTTGTAGAAGAGTATAGGTTTAATCGAACATGTTGCAAGAATATCTTCTCTAAGAATGTTACACCATGTCCCAACAACCATTTCAGTACCAAATAGACTTTCATCAGGTGAACACACTACGTTAGTATCACAGCAGCCATTGCTAAATCTCCACCATGCTTTGAATAAAAAGGATACAGAATAGGAGAGAATTACTGGTACAAAGCTGATTGTATATGTACTAGGAGACTCCGCCATTTGGCTGAGCAGCAATCCACTCATTCATCACTGTTCTGGAAGTGTCAATAGCAAACAACTAGTAACAGGAAAATTCTTTACTCTCCCCAACACAGGCACCAAGTATGCATGTATAGACTGAACTGTGGAAGCAAACTCATCATTTATGTCCTGCAATAACCTTGCTGATTTCTCTACTTCTGTCCACTTTTTCTCACCTTTTTCCTTTATTATCAAATATTATTCTGTACTATTTATGTGCCTGTTTCTGTTCAGATTCACAGGCTTATATAGGGCGTCCATAACTCTATGGGCTCCATGACAGAGTAACTCTTTTCTATCTACTGCTATTTTTCATTTGATTCCTGTGGTGATGTACATCGCTGTTTGAAATTGTTGTTTCACATAGCATTATATGTGGGAATTCCTTTTAATTAGGCCTGACATCATTTTGAGAGTACAATGGCGGCGTAAAAACATGCATTTCGGATTTTCATTTACCAGCTGTTTCTCTGGTGGATAATTAACTCTTTGGTTTCAGCACCATTTATGTGTGTTATACTGCTGTGACACAGTCTTGTTCCCCTGATGAAAGTCCATCTGGGACTAAAACGATCATTGAGACAAGGTTTAACGTCAACTATTTTTTGAGATGTAATTTTTGCAACATGCTGTTTTAAACCTACACTCCTCTATAAAAGTGCCTGTGTTGCTCTGCTTTTTATAATATCTGTTGTGGAACCATAAATCCAAGCATTATACACACACTCTTGATATTATAGGTACACATTGCATGTACACACCGTTCACACATATATGTTTTAAAAACGAAACCCTGTAAATATATACTGTATATGTATGTGTGTATGTGTATATATATTTATATATATATAATTAATAATAATATAAAATATGGTCTTATGTCCTTCTTGTATGTATTAACTCTCTTCATATCATGTCCCCATTATTTTGTGTGTGAAGCTTTTCATTATATTACTTGTCCTACACATAGAAATGCACTTTATCTAGCAGTGCAACATGGGTCTCATACATACTTTAAAAATATTTGGATTGTTTTTAGGTAAACCTCATGATGTTAACCTCCTAATATTAGGTTTACTCGTTAAATATATGCCATATGTGCTAGCCATCCATGTCCCCATACTAATTTAGTCATGATTTCATTAGGGATTGATACAATTCATCATTCATACATTCTGCTCACTGTAATTATGTAGGCCATGATATAGTATCATGTTGCCACTGAAATGCTAAATAAATCTGTATTTCTGCTCATTTGGACTTGGATTCGTGCATTTTAATATTTTGATGCTGTCAAGAATTTTGCAGCATAATAGACCAAGCTTGAGTCCCAAACCATACTGCTTTCTCCAAAACAGCTTCCACTGTAGTTACCTTCAACAAACTATAATTTTAAGATTTTCTCACCATATGTGTTTAAATGTTCCTTCACCAGAGCAATTCCTAAAATTATTTAGGAAAGGAAACTGCATTTCCAGGTTGAATAGATTCAAGAATTGCAATTTTATAGGGAAATGTCTAAAGAAGTTATAAAGATACAACATGGATAATACACAATCACTATTTAAAATGAAATTAAGTAGCTTGCCTTGGATTTTAAATGTCGTCATATGTTCCACAATTCAATTGTTATCTACTACAGCATTTTGAAGTTAATGTGCCAGAAATTAATAACATGGTAGATGAGTCGGCAGTTGTCGTGTAAACAAAACTGTTGGGAAAATTGGCCTAGGAAAGCAGAAATGACTTTCCACAGAACATTGCTAGACAGATAACATTGGGAAACAGGTGTAGCCAGGGTATGTGGCAAACAGCCTGATCTCCTTATGAGATGTATAAGGAATGCATTTACTTACCTTTTTGTCAATCTCCTTTTACTTCACAATTGCTGATTATAAATACACATGTATGATTTATTTTAAATACATCCTCTTTGGCATGTTAGTTATGATATGATTAATGGATGTTATGAATTTATACATATATTGTTCATATAAGATTAAAGGTAATATATCAAACACCAATCAGAAAAGAAGTTGAATATATGACATAGGGGACCTTACATTTTATTTTAATGTTTCTATAATAGGAGCACAATGTTAATTATGTGCAGTAATAACCTACTTGTCGGAGGAGAAGTTATCTGGTAAGTGTGGATCTGGGAGTTGTGACGCTCTTGTGCCTTTGTAACCTCACCACCTGTCGCAATTTCAGCAATGTGGGAAAGGGCCTTACAGTGTGAATTGCGTCATTAAACCCAAATTCGCCCCGGCTTGCGGGAGGTTGCATGCTGTTTCGGGAGTCTGGGAGACTCCATGAATTTCCAGGGCCTCCCAGTCATTCTGGGAGATTAGGCAAATATAGCTAATAATCATTCAGAATGCTACACTGATGATAAAACCTTAAAAATAAAGAAACAACATAAAATAACTATAAACTCCTCATCAAGCAAAATAATGGTGGACATGCGATTAACCTCATGTCCACAACACATACGATGAAGCTGTAGCCATTTTTAACATGTACAGTTGGGAGATATGTGAGTGGCCCTCAAAAGTCTATTTACACTGTATCATACATGATATGATGAGATACAGTAAAAAATGTGGTAATATTTTTGCACGTTGGTAAGAAAAAAAAATAGATATCGGTGAATATGATACCTTTCTGACACTTTCAGATTAAACGTAATTTACACTACAGCAATGGTTTTGAATATGTTCACCTTAAGAAGGGTATAATGGTTGAGTTCAACAAAATAGGTACTTTAATGAAAACATACATTTTTCATGTATATTTTTTTTTCCTCTCCTTTTACAAGCACATAGTGTGTGGATCACTTAGACAGAGAGCACTTAGTCAGTCAACCTGTGGTAGCTTTCTTATGTACTGGAGTCATTGCATGCCTTGCCAATCACAGGCTCTACAATGTCAGCCAAAAGCTAGACGGAAGTGTTAGTACTTGTAGTTTCACAATAGCTGGAGCATTAACACAGGTTTCCTGCACCTTTCTTAGAAGATTACATGTAAAAAAAATAGTGGCCAACTGTCTCTGATTTCCAGAGACAGACCCAGGTTTTAAAGATGTGCTTTCATTAGCTGCACAATAAAATTACTCAGTTTATACACGTTAAATTACATTTTTACCATTTATCTTAATTTCCAGACATTGTTGGCCTGATTCATTAGGACCACAAGTTCCTTTATGTGGTGTATTTTGTGTTTCACTTTTTGGCGTAAAAAATTCATGTTCATGTTTGGCACTTCTGACAATAAATGTTCGTTTTGCGTGGCTTAATGAATCAGGCTCCATGATTTAATAATTATTGAAAAGGAGTATTTTAAAATGCAATAAAGTACAATATTATCAAACTCTAAACCTGGCGTAAGGATTGTAGAGCTTAAATACAGCATCACTTTCCCATTGTAAAATACTTATAAATTTTGACAGCTATGTTACACACATCTTACTTATATTTATTTACATTATAAAGTGTGTGTATATATTTTTGTATGTTCTCACCCCCTATGTGCGGTGCTGCTAGAGCTTCGTGGTCCCTTATAAATACAAGATCATGATAATAACTTTTGTCCTCTGGAAATTTAATAGTACTTCCACTTTTTTGTTCCTTTTAAAATAATGTGTGAGTAAATGATCACTATCAGTATTTTTTTTTTGTATCAATTTGTCAATATATTTCCAAGTTTGGCAATCCACAAAACTTGTATTTGTTGAATTACAAAATTAATCGTTTTTGTAATGTAATGTATTTTTCTTCTAGGCAAACAGAGTTTAAAGATTTACGACGGTCATGATGCAGTGAAGCGGAATCAGCCTCGTATTATATCCGTTCCAAGAATTGCAAAGAGTGAAGAAGTAGTGGTAAGACATAGTGTTTAGTTAGTTGTCCTATAACTATTACATCAACGAATAGACCGTCTGTGAAGTGTGTCACCGTTATTGGAGTAATTAAGTAGTTAAATGCTTGATTGAATGGGAGTGAATACTACTATTTCTGTTCCTGTGTTACAGGAGGCTGCCTTGAGGGCATTCTACATTCCTGATGACCCACAGGACTATGAACTTCAGACACTGACTCAGCAGACATTGGTCTCTGATGACATCATTAACAGAAATGGTGCCACCGATGATAGCAAAGTCAGTTCAGTGTTCAAAGAAGCCACACCTGAAGCTTGGATAATCCGGGCAAAACCAAAGGAGCGAGAAGTCATTAAAGTCTATCTCGGCTGGATGAAGTAGGTTGTTTTACTTTTACATGCAGACGCTAAATTTATTCTGTATATGGCTCAATTTCAGCTATTAACCAGCAGGTTTGGTTTATGCTGAAAAAAGATAATGGGTGAATACAATTTCATTTTTAATTGCTATAATATTATTTCTACTATAGTAAAGTTAATGGAAATTTTTAGTGGTCAGAAGAGATCATTGAAACTAATGCAGTTTCAATTCCAAGCAAAGTTCCACCAGAGCCTCACATGATATTTCCGATGATATTCAGCCTGAAATATATGCTCATTTATACGGCGTCGGCAAAGATGAGCAGATATTCCTGTACCGTTACAACCGGAAGTGTGTGCAGAAGCACATATTGCAAGAGGCTCCGGTGCACTTCTCAGTTAATTTAACCCCCTCCATGTGTTAGATTAATTATCAATCTTGCCTGTTTTAAAGACAACTGCACCTATAGTATATTAATGAAATATGCCTCCAACCTGTAGCAAATTGGGCATGGTCCTTCCTCTCAGAAGAACCACCCAACACATGAAGCAGAGAGTCAGTGCAAGCTTTCAATGCATATATAACATACTGCAAAGGAATCCATAGCTGTTAAATGAAGCTTTATGGAAAAATTAATATAGAGCTCTATTGTAGAGTTATGTGCGGCCTACATCCTCCAGTACCAAGAGCTGCAGCTTGAGCCAACTCTCTGCTTCCCATTGGGCAGGGGGAAAAAGGGGCGGGATCCTCCATTTGCTATTCATGGGGCAAATATTTGATTAGCAAGGACTACAATAAAGGTATGGTTGAGGTATTAGAGGTATTACATTTGAAATGTACACATGGCGGAAATATCCTTTTTGCAAAGAGATAGGAAACCACTTTTTGATTCATGTCCACATAATTGGAATCAAACATTGTTATATAACTGGCAATAGTGGGAAGCTGACTGCCACCGTTTGTTTGGAATACGGACCGTTAATTAATGGAGTACCATTCTGACTTGTGTGTTCTGTCAGCTTTAAATATTATTTTATTTATAATTTGCTTTTATATATACTGCTTCATTTTAGTTTAGTTTTCATGTTACTTCCTGTGCATTTGACTTTTCATACATTATATGCACTTGACATTTTTGTATTTGAGCATAGGCTGCCTCTGGTAGCTAGTTATTACTTAAAAACAGGAAGTTGCTTGACATTTGTCATTATATAAATAGGCCATTTCAAAGAGGATGTGGTACCTGTGAATGACATTATTTTTGTGGTTTTACAAATATATTGAGAAAAAAAATTGGTTACATTCCAATCTGTGAACATTTTGATTTCTGCTTAATTTACTGTGGTGTGGAATACTGTTTGAGATTTTTGGGTTACAAAAAGATATGAATGTGTCTCAACTGTCTATAATATGAATGCTGCACAAATGAACATTTACTAAACTGCATGTGTGCAAAATTCTGTGCAATTTTAATGTTATTTGCTGCCAAATTGTAGTTTAGTTTTAGTGGCCATCCATACTTATGCTGACGACATCCACTAATAATAACCTCATTGCTGATTTCACAAAGCACAAATAAAACACCTTCAGGTACTAATCAAGTGGGCCCTCTGCTCACTGAGCCCATTTTATCCTGTTAATCCAACTGGAAACCTATCTCTGTTCCTCTTTTGCTATTTGTTGCCCCAGTAAAACACAATTTCCTGACTGAATAAGCAGCTTCCATGTGAACAATGACATAGAAACAGTCACTATCCGCCCTAGCTTGTTCTAAACTTTAAGGTATTATGACAACAGTTTACAACAAAACTATACGTACTATACGTAAAATCTACGTTTAACTTACTTTTATTCTTAACATTTTGTATTCCTAGAGTGGGTGTGGCTTACATCTCCATTCCAGTAACTCGTGAGACCACAGTGCAGGACATCATTCGAGAAGTTCTACTACAGCTCAGACGTCTGGTAACTCTTTTCCCCCTTACATCATTTACTTTTAAAGGATAATTTCACTCAGTGATGAAAATGTAGTATTTGGTAGAATATCCCAACTTGCTGATCATGCTCATTCAAGTGGACAACATGCTGCCTCTCTGAACAAAATGAGGAGGCGTGAGAAGTGGGCAGCAGACATCATGGAATTTTCTAGCTTCGTTCGACCTCGTCTTTTTTGGCCATTGGGAGAAAGAGAGTTGAGCAGCTTAAAGGCTTTTATTTGTTTAAGCAATCAAAATACATACTTTCAGAGTGTTTATACAGATATTGTTCCTTGTTTTATAGAAGGAAAATCTGGTGGCTTTCAGGCTAGTGGAAGTCCTCATGGGTAGCAAGCAAGGTAAGATTTGTAATACGTATATAGATTGGAAGCTTACGATCAGTGCCCTATTACCCCTTCATCAGTAAAATCAATCTTGTTTTATTAACATTTGTAAAGCACAGTGCAGGATCCTGGTGCAATAAATGGTATCTTTAAAGGACCACAAAATCTTGGCATTGCAAGATTTTTAGCATGAAGCTAAAAGACATTTAGGTAGGTCATGGAAGGGTTTCTTTGTTTTGTTTTTTTTTGGGGGGGAGGGGGTTGACATTAGTTAAAGGGATGGGTTGGCAAGTTCAAAATCAGCCGGCATCTCTCTAGCACCCCCATGGCCCTCTACAGAAATGCTTACAGTTTTCAAAGGTCATCTCTCAGTCAACTATCCAGTGGCTCAGCTACATTTAAGTGCATTATCCAGGGGAGCAAAGCAGCGTGGAATAGCTCTGTGGCGTTCCAAAGGATACATGCTATGTATTTCATGAAGTATACATGCCATGCATGGGGGAGGCATCAGGTTTTTTCAGATGGTTCTAGTTTGACAATTTTCTGCATGTATCATGTGTCTGATAAGTTTAGTTGTTACCTTTATTGGGGTTTGGAATAATATGAGGTAACTATATAGAATTGTTCATAAGGGAATGTAATTTTAGTATCATCCGCTACCAGCTGCTGATCTTCTGAGCTGGTTTCTTAGGACACAACATTGAGCAGGGATCCCTCCTGAGTGCATATTGTCTAACACTGGATTGTAGTGAGGGGATTGATAGTGTGCAGTCTAGCTTGGACCATGCATCATTAAAAGTATAATTTGTGAGCATTTTCTTTTAATGCAAATAGAACTTTTGGCTTCACAGGGTTCTGCTCCCATCTCACCTCATGTGTCGTCTTATTATCTAGGTCCCACTCGTATAGGTTTTTGTCGATGAACATCAAAGTTTTAAATTGAAGCTCTGAGAAAACAGAGTTGTTTTAGAGCATTCGTTCTTAACTAAGAAGGCTGAGTTGTAAAAATGTTGTAGGTATTAGATGCTGTGATTAGACAGAGAGAACCTGTTTTTTAGGTCTTCAGATAACAGGAAGGTTTTTAGCATAATAAACTCGTTAATGAAGAATATAGTATTTTTTATCCAGAGATGAAAGTATTCGGGTTCTAGGCCTGAATGAAACGCGAATAGTCATATTTTGGGACCATCAGGGGAGGGGACAAGAGAAGTTTAAAACATTTAGATGTTGAAAACCACAATGGTAGTGAGAAGGACATTGTGTGGGTCCTTCTGAACGATATTGTTTTTGCTGTTTTTCGCCAGCCAGAGAAGGGAGACTACTGTTTGTAAGCACTTCAATGTTGACCAACATATGATTTTTACAACAGAATGCCACATAACGCATTGAGGAATTTGTGCGATGTAGAAATATTTTTCTAAGTTTAAAACCGCTACACCACTCTCATGTGTTCAGTTTACTGTCTAACCTGGGGACACTTCTCCAACCAGATGTATCTAGAAATCATCTGTTTAGAAAATTTTTACTGAACATTTTATAGGAAAGGTCTCAAACAAGAATAAGTCTAGGATATGATATTTATTTTCACTCATTCCACTTTCCCTTCCCATGATATGATGTGTCGGCTTAACAGCTGATCAGGATCGGTCAGCTGTCGATCTGGATGGACACTAAATTCAAATATTGAATTAAATTAAACAATGACAGCACTTTACTATGTATTAAGTCGACGTTGACCACTAATGATGCTCTGTCAGTTCTTTCAGATGTATAGCAAAATCTGACAAAGATCCAGCCATGTGTCTGACGGGCCAAGTATTTGCACCTTAAGAATGTGATTATTCGGATCCCATTTAAGTGTTGGCTCTCCCACCATTTATGCTCAAATTCCTCTCGTTTTCTTTTGAGCAAATTGTAACAACAATAATCTGTTACATATCTAACATTAGTTCATTATTCTACATTAGTGATGGGCAACCTGAAATTCTTCAGAGCTGTGACCCTCTAACCTTAAAAATGGCCGCACATTACCCTTAATCTCAGTAAGAAGTGAAAACAATACATTTAGTCAAAGAAAGAGGCACCTGTCTGTAATAACATAGCAGCAGGCATTTTAAACAATGTTACCAGCTATAACAAACACATCTGACCATCAAACAGGAAGCAGCAAGTGAAGGCTCGGAGGGCCTCTTGTTTCCCAACCGTGTTCTACACTCTTATCAAACAACATTGGGGAAGTCTCCTGTGTGTCTGCCTTTTGAACAGCATAACATTCTAATAATATATCTCTATCTTTTCATAGTGCAGAGAATGGTTCTGCCAGTTGAAGATTTAATTCTTGACAGACTTAAGGCTATACGGAAGGTTAGTACATGCTAGATGCATGTTTCTAATAACTAATTGTTTACAGTACACACAATGGCTAGAGAAAACAATTTATCAGCAGTTGTGTTTTGTTTGTTTGTTTGTTTTATTGTTAATTATTATTCTGACCTAACAAATGTTCATTTTAATTTGTTTGGCAAATATTTGTGCAACCCATTTAACTTTTTATGCTTTTTTGTTTTTTTTTTTATCTCAGACTTCTATACGGCAGATGAACCAGACAAGGTTTTACTTGGAAGAAAACACAAAATCTACCATTAAAGTAGAGATTTTGCTCAGTGGATTACCCCTTTTGGTTTCTGCTGAAGAATACGCCAATATCTTAAAAGATTGCCTGGCAATAAAGGGTGAGCAGATTTTCTCAGTTAAATGAAATTTTAAACTCTGTTGGTCTTCGATTTCTGAGTTGAAATTATGGATTTCCCTTAATAAATGTTTTGAAAGACCTTAGCTCAGGACATGAAGTTATCTGATTTTAAAGGTGATGCTAACTAAGCTGTGTATTCGAGATAAGCATGAATAGAAAGTTTTGATTATTTGCTAAAAAAACAGACTTTACTACTCCACTAAGAAATATCCCATAGGTTCCAATTATTAGGAAATGTAATAATCCATAGCGCCATGACGTTGCATTCCTCCTAGCTATTACAGAAACAGAGAGTAACAATTTGTCCCCAAGTCTCTTCAACTGGTAGCTCATTTGGGCAGGACCATATTTACTTTGTGTTTCATGTCATTGTATGTAGTTTATGTATATCACGCACCCACAATGCTGCATAAATAAAGGGTACTAATAGATATGTGTTCTACGTTATTTTCACATATACATATAAATTTTGTTTTCTTTACAGAACATTTGGTCACTGTGGTTCCAACCTACGCTCCCCAAGGTAATGTTCATTTTATGAGGCAGTATGTTGCCATGTATAGGTCCAAAGAATGGTTTGTAGTGATGTGAATGAGTTCTCTGTACAGCACTGCGGAATCAGTGGCGCTATATAAATGAATGATGATGATGAAAGTAGTAAAGTGCTGGGATTATTAAGAAAAAAAGGAAAGAACGCTTTTTTTTTTTTTTTGTGATATTTAAAACTTTAGAACAGCTTTTCATGTTCACAGATTTACAGGAATTTGAATATTCTTACTTTTTACTGTCATTTTACCTGGATTTTGAGAAATGGAAAAGTGTACAGTTCTATCTTAGATTTATTTTTCCATATCTAATCATTTTCCACATGTATAGACATGCCTGTATGTACATCCATAATTTCATACTCCTTCCTTGAAATGTATAAAGACTGCAGTGTATGTTAAACACAACATCACAAAAAGTTGTTTTTCAAATTCATATCACATGTTGACATGCTTTCTGTATTTTCTTCATAAGTGAATTGGACCCGACTTTTTGCTTAATTTTACTTTTATAAGAATGAATCGGAGAGGTTCAGTGGTTACTTAATGTCGAAGGATGGTTTTGTTAGCACTAGAGCAGAAAGCATGTATTTGGAGAGGGAGAAGGGTTAGAGCATACTTGCCAACATGGGCACTATGATTCCCGGGAGGTCCGGGGTGTGGGGGCGGGGCTCGAAGAATCTCGTCATTAGCAAAACAAAACAGACATTACTACTCTGGACCAATAAAAATAGGGGGCGGGGCAATGATAACGTGTCCATGACGTCACTAGGCCTCACCACCTCCATTTAGTTTACACAGCCGGCCAGGATCAGGGAGAATTGCCTGCTCTCCCAGGAGTTCAGGAGGACTCCCAAAAATTCAGGGAGTCCTCCTTATGGGTTAGAGACTGTATCCCTTGTCTTTTTGTAGCTCAAAACAAGACAACAATTGGCTGATTTTAGAACTAGAGGGACAGACAGCTCTTTAAAAACAACCTTTTACTATGTAAGTGAAGATTTCAGAGATATTACACAGACTTCATTGAACACGATGAGGTTGTCTGGTATATGATTTTAATATTTGGTATATGTTATTTCTTTAAACAGTAGTGTAATAGATATCCCTATGAAACAAATCAGAGTGCTATTCACAGTATCATTGTCTTTATAAATGGTGTGTATGCTTTGATTTAAGGATTTTTGGTGCTAGGATTTGCTGTACCTACAAGTAAAAAGAATAAATGTACTCCTCAAGTTTTGTATAATCTTTTTTAGAAATGACTAAAATGATCTAAATCTTTTCCAGGTGCTGTTGTGTTGCAAATTTCTTGTTTTTCTGAAGCTGAGCGAATATTTATGCTAGTAAAAGACACCACTGTTAACAACAAGCAGATTACAGCTGTTATAATCCCCCATATTATGGTAAGTGCTGTTCGTGTTTACTTAAGAAGCAAACTGTAGTCACCAAAGTGCAATGTGCAGTGTTATTGTTTAAATTAAAAAATATTTTGGTATTCACATATGTATTTCTTTGGTTCATCCTGGAATGAAACACAAAACACAGACAAATTTAATAACTTGCAGCTTATTCCACATAGAAAATAAATGGTCTGGACAAAATTATTGGCACCTTTTACAAGTAGTTAGAAATTATTACATTTCAAACAAGTGTATTTTCTTCAATTTGGAACTGAATTCACCTGTAGTGTGTGTAATAAGCTCTCATTAAACAAACCTGAATAGCAAAATGATCTCATTCTCCTGTGTTGTGTCACTATGTGTACAGTCATGGCCAAATATTACAAGCATTTCATACGTGTCAAAGGCTTTTATTGACAATCACATTAAGTTTATGCAAAGAGTCAATATTTGCAGCGTTGACCCTTCTTTTTGAAGATCTCTGCAATTCGCCCTGGTGTGCTGTCCATCAACTTCTGGACCACATACTGACTGATGGCCACCCATTCTTGCCTAATCAATGCTTGGAGTTTGTCAGAATTTGTGGGTTTTTGTTTGTCCACCTGCCTCTTGAGGATTGACCACAAGTTCTCAATGGGATTAAGTTCTGGGAAGTTTCCTGGCCATGGTCCCAAAATTTCGATGTTTTGATCCCAGAGCCACTAAGTTATCACCTTTATGACAAGGTGCTTCATCATGCTGGAAAGGGCATTGTTCGTCACCAAACTGTTCTTGGATGGTTGGGGGAAGTTGCTCTTGGAGGATGTTTTGGTACCATTCTTTATTCATGGCTGTGTTCTTAGGCAAAATTGTGAGTGAGCCGACTCCCTTGGCTGAGAAGCAACCCCACACACTAATGGTCTCAGGATGCATTACTGTTGGCATGACACATGACTGATGATAACGCTCACCTTTCCTTCTCCGGACAAGTGTTTTTCTAGATGTCTCAAACAATCTGAAAGGGAATTCATCAGAGAAAATTACTTTACCCCAGTCCTAAGCAGTCCAATCCCTGTATTTTTTGCAGAATATCATTCTGTCCCTGATGTTTTCCTGGAGAGAAGTGGCTTCTTTGCTGGCCTTCTTGACACCAGGCCATCCTCCAAGTGTCTTCGCCTCACTGTGCAAATGTACACTTGCTTGCTGCCATTCCTGAGCAAGCTCTGCTCTGGTGGTGCCCCGATCCCACAGCTGAATCAACTTTAGGAGAGGGTAATGGCCCTTGCTGGACGTTCTTGGGCGCCCTGAAGCCTTCTTCACAACTACTGAACCTCTCTACTTCTTGATGATCCGATAAGTGGTTGATTTAGGGGCAATCTTACTAGCAGCAATATCCTTGCCTGTGAAGCCCTTTTTGTGCAAAGCAATGATGACTGCACGTGTTTCCTTGCAGTTAACCATGGTTAACAGATGAAGAACAATTGAAGAACAATGATTTAAAACACCACTTTCCTTTTAAAGCTTCCAGTCTGTTGTTTTAACTCAATTAGCATGACAGAGTGATCTCCAGCCTTGTCCTCGTCAACACTCTCACCTGTGTTAAGGAAAGAATCACTGACCTGATGTCAGCTAGTCCTTTTGTGACAGCTGAAATGCAGTGGAAATGTTGTTTTTGGCACAAAGTTTATTGTCATGGCAAAGAGGGACTTTTAAATTAATTGCAATTCATCTGGTCACTCTTCATGACATTCTGGAGTATATGCAAATTGCCATCATAAAAACGGAGGCAGTAGATTTTGTGAAAAATAATATTTGTGTCATTCTCAAAACTTTTGTCCATGACTGTACTGCAATGAGCATGCAGAAAAGAAAGCAAGCCCGATAATTGTCCGAGGAGGTGAGCGAGAAGATTGTAGCCAAGCATGGACAATCTCAAGCCTACAAATCAATCTCCAGAGACCTTGATGTTCCTGTTTCCACTGTACATAATGTTCTTAGGAAGTTTAAGGCTCATGATACTGTACCTCTCTGGAAAAAAGACAACTTGATAGAAGATTGCAGTGCATGATTAAATGGTGAAGAAAACAACTCGATCAAATCCCAAATAGATTGAAACCAGCCTTCAGACACTTGACAGTTTGACTTGACAGTTTCAGCTTGCACCATCTGTCGCCAAGTCATTGAAACAGGGTTATATGGTAGGAGGGCCCGACTGCTGAGAGAGACATAAAAGCCTTTCTGGAATCTGCTAAGCACACTCCTGAACAAGCCAAATTCATTCTGGGAGATTGTCCTGTCGATGGAAAAGACCAACTTCGAGCTTTTGGTAAAACACCCCATATCCATATGTTTACAGAAAGCATAATGAATAAACACCTTCCCTACAGTCAAATGTGGGGCAGGTTCAGTGGTGGTTTGATTGTGGGCATAGCATCATGAAATCTGGAGGTTACCAGGCCATTTTGGAGTGCAATGTTGAACCAGCAGGACAATGACTCTTCAAAAAACACACAAGAATGGTTTAAGACAAGACGTGGGACTGTTCTGAAGTGGCCAGCAAAGAGTCCAGGTCTAAATCCAATAGAAGATCTGTGGATCTGAAAACAGCAGCTGAGAGAAAACACCCTTTAAATCTGGTAGAAGTGAGCAGTTCAAAATAGTAAAATTATTAAGTGTTGTATGTGACAGGCATTGCAATCTTCCATGGCTATTGAAAGTGAGAATATAATGAGTAAAATTGAAATTACATGCTGAAGTATTTTTAGGTATTGAAAGTTTCTTGGTGGTCAGGTATAGTATTAAAACTCCAATTCTATATAATCTTTTTGCTGCAAATTAGTCAATGATAGGTAATTTACTGGTGTTGAGCGGCTTACTAATTTTGATATTTCAAGTGAATATGTATTTTGGAAGGGAAGAAAATAGGGATGCTGATAAGTAATCCTTGTCTTAAATATTTTCAGAAGGTTCAAAAAAGCTCTTTAAAGATTTGTCATTGATGCAGAGCCAGATCATACATTAGGCAACTCTGTCTCCAACCATTAATTATACCAAGAGGCCCCAGATTACTCTACTTATCTCTGGCAGCTGCCCATAAAAACAGGTTAAAGTATTGCAGTAATAGAAAATCTTTTATCGTGCAGTTTAAGAAAACGTTACTGGGGCAGCTAGACGATGCTCAGCTCCTCAGTCATAATGGCTGGCAGCGGTAAAAAAAAATATCTTACCGCTTGCCAAGCCTGTCCTAGGATCCTCTGCGCATGTTGGCTGAAAAATGCTTTATTTTAATAATAAAGGGGCACCCCCAGCTAACACCCTCCTGAGATAGCATTAGCAGTCATTGGACAGCAGCAATACTTGTAAATAGACTTCTCAAGGGAGTCCACGTGATTAATACCCGCCTGCGATAGCCTTTATGGACTTTGGTAACTAAATCTTGCAAAAAATCTCTTTTCGTAGGATTTAGTGCTTATTTCCATTTAGTAAATAGACTCCTGAACTTTACTTTCATAGAGTGGGGAGGGGAGTGGGACAGAGTGATAGGTTAATCAGTTTCACGAAGGCCGACACTAAGTGAAAAGTAGGCATGCAAAGTCTCAATTTACAAATGATTGTTAGCTCTGCTGTTTTTCCAGGAACATACAGCTTTAAACATGCAAATGTCATGCAAATGTTAAAAGTACTTTGATTTGAGGCGTTGAGAAAACATTTGCAATGCTTTTTATAGTTGAATTTAGGCCTGACCTAATAAGATTTAGTATGATGTCTTAAAGAGGGTTTGAAGGCCAGCTAATTTATTTTAGTGTATGTGAATAAGCAGATTTCAAGCATGTGCAATGTACCTTTTGTTGAACTGTTTTTACCCTGTCAGTGGTTCATGACTGACAGAGGCCAGTCAAGGAGTAGGACTGTGAATGTTTAAATGACCTCGCATGCATTCTTTAACTGCAGTACGCTATCAAGTCATAAGGAAAGTGAAATTTAGTGATAGCCGGAGAACTGTCACTGCTTAAAAACATGTGTTGCAGCATCTCTTTGATATTCATACTAGTAGTCATTGTCCATTTTCTAAGCTGCATTGAGCCAAAATTCAAGGCTTAAGTTAACACTTTACCCAATTTATCAAGGGTGTTAACCCATGTATTTTCAATGACTGATGTCCCCATAGACCTCTATTGGAATGGTGAAAAGAGTGAATTCATCAAGCAGTGAAATGCATAGATTTTGCGGCTTTTTTTATCTGTGGATGACGATAACATGCTCCAGCGGAGAGGAGAATCATTGAAAAAATACATTTTTCTTATCCTTCCCCAACAGGCTGCATTTTCTCCCCCTCCATATAATATAAAACTGGGGTGAGTGTTATGCGGAATATGAAACTGGGTTGAACATTATAGTCTTATGATTACATAAGAATTAATACACACACACACTTTTCTCTTGCTTTAATCCTTTGTGTAAAAAATTAATTCTGTTTGTATAAGCAATATATAATTGATATGTTTCATGTGATATGTGATACACATGATATGCGAATTGCTGTGCACAGAACTGCCATCAGAAACTGTGGGGCCCAGTGCAAATTAATCTGGCAGAGGCCCCCCTCCCTCTTCACGGTGCATGCCCCCCTCCCTCTTCACGGTGCATGCCCCCCTCCCTCTTCACGGTGCATGCCCCCTCCCTCTTCACGGTGCATGCCCCCCTCCCTCTTCACGGTGCATGCCCCCCTCCCTCTTCACGGTGCATGCCCCCTCCCTCTTCACGGTGCATGCCCCCTCCCTCTTCACGGTGCATGCCCCCCTCCCTCTTCACGGTGCATGCCCCCTCCCTCTTCACGGTGCATGCCCCCCTCCCTCTTCACGGTGCATGCCCCCCTCCCTCTTCACGGTGCATGCCCCCCTCCCTCCCTCTTCACAGTGCATGCCCCCCTCCCTCCCTCTTCACAGTGCATGCCCCCCTCCCTTTGCACATTATCTCAATTCACTTACCTTGTTCTTGACACAATGTGGCATCTCCGAGACACTGATAGGCTGGGAACACGCCGCGCAGCGATGTCATGTCTGTGCGCGTTCCAAGCCTATCACTGACTGGGAGTCACCACATCGCGTAGGGATACAGAGTCACAGCAATCACACCAGGGGACCCAGAGAGATGGAAGGGTCTGTCTGGGCCCCATACAACGGTATCACTTGTACTCCCCTGATGGGGGCGTCCCTGGCTGTGCATTGCAAACCCTCTCAGAAGTGGTTAAATAAATCCAACTTTTCTGCATTTGAATTTATGCAGCTTTGGAAGACCATATCTACTTTTCCCACAGTCTGTCCTAATGCATTATGACCTTGAATTGTCATCTAACCCCCCTCTACTGCTGAGCACTGCATGTAACCTGAAGATAACCACAACGGAATCTCTTCTGCATATTTCTGTGCCCAGCTATCATTCTCCTCTATAGAAGAGGGGAGAGCCCGGTAGAGATGACATTTGTTGGCAAAAACACTTTTCACCCGCGCTGTCTGGCTAGACTAATTTCATAAATTGCTGCTATGTATCACTAAGATAAGCACTCCCAACAGTTTTCTCCATAAAGTGGCCATTGCATAATTTATGGGTTAAGTTAAGGGTTCACTGCGATAACCCAGTTAACATTTCACAACGCAGACCCCATATATTAATATGGTCTCTGCAAAGTTCTCCAACTCATTAAGCTTTGAAAAGCTTTGATTTTCGCAGCAAGGTAATGCCATGTCATGATGGGATCCTGTCATTTTGTATGGGATCCAGCTGAAGCCTCTCTCTGGGTTCACTGGATCCCTCACCCACGGACGTGCACTTGCTCCATTCACTGCCGGTAAATAGTAACAACAGCTCATGGAGTGGGGGGGACTTTACAGAGACTCCTAGCGTAGCATGGTAAATTTCAGCAGTGTTTAAATATGCATATTGATTGACACCATATAACTTTAATAAACAGACCCCAAATATTGATATTTTAACGCTGCTTGATAGTTATTAATGATAAATATATCCCTTACTCTCCATGTTATGGCTAGCATCCTATACCACAGTCTAGTTCGGAGGAGATCCAGCACTTACAAACATTGCTACTTGTCTCACAGAAACAAAGCCATTAATCCAGCTTGCAAAGTTTTGAACATATTAGATGTCATGATTCCAAGACACAGATCAATGGCTTGTCGCTGAAGCGTCGGGCAGGCCCAAAAAAGCAGCGAGGTGGGGGCTCTTTACTATAAATAATGCTATGACATGGTTCTTATAACGAATAACTTCATGCTCATAGCCAGTAATGACCTGTTTATAATTATTGTTAAGGGTACAATCCCCCACTCCAGTATACCCAATGGTCTATATACTTTTATCATAGAATTGCATGTTCTTTGTATGACAAGTTTACAGACTTCATACAGTCTAATATGTTGTCTCTAAAAGTCGTTAGTTACTTAGCCAAAATTTGGCACAAGATCCATTCTATGTTGGGTCATTTAACTTTGCCTCATTAACAGTTATTTGATCCAACAGTGTTTCCATCATGAAGTTAAAATGTTTTCAGTGTGTCAGTATTACTTATAGAGGGTGTCTAATAAGAAAAAAATATACCGTAAAGGGGAGCTGTTATCAATAAGACAAAATGTATTTAAAGAAAAGTAAAGTGCTCTATATAGCTGTATGGGGTCTCTTATCCAGAAATCCGTTATCCAAAAGTTTCAAAAGCCATAACACAGCAATGGACATTATTGCTGTTTGGTTATTTTGACGTAGAAATATACCTTCATAAATGATCACCAAGTATATCTTCTCTATAGTTACGATAAGGAGCTAAACAATTTATTGAGGAAGGGAATGCCATGGGCAGCATTTGGAAAGACGGATTATTTTTAAATGTTAGTGTATTCAGGCATAATGTAAAAACCCTTTTCTGGAGAACCCCATGCATTCTGGATAATAATCCCTAAACTTGTTTAACCCCAGGAAGTGTTTCCTTTTGTTATAAGCATTTGGTATTGGGTTCAGTAAAATTTACACATGCATCTTGAATAATTTTTGTCATGTAGTTAGCTGTATAAGGTATGAATAGAATTTTTTAATATATATTATTATATCTATTAGATGATCTTCTCTTTGCATGCTTTCACAACCACTCAATTCACTCAGTAGATTATTTATTGGTTTTCAGTGTGTACTGCCATAGACCTGAGAAGTGAATGAGCTAGGGCAGCACGGTGGCTAAGTGGTTAGCACTTCTGCCTTACCGCAGTGGGGTCATGAGTTCAATTCTCGACCATGGTCCTATCTGTGAGGAGTTTGTATGTTCTCCCCGTGTTTGTGTGTGTTTCCTCCGGGTGCTCCGGTTTCCTCCCACACTCCAAAAACATACTGGTAGGTTGAAGGGTCTACAAATTGACCCTAGCCTGTGTCTCTCTGTGTGTGTGTGTGTGTGTTAGGGAATTTAGACTGTAAGCCCTATGGGGCAGGGACTGATGTGTGTGATTTCTCTGTACAGCGCTGCGGAATCAGTGGCGTTATATAAATAAATGGTGGTGATGATAGACAACCTGATTTCTTATCACTTGTGGAGGCTACTGGCAGGGAACAAGTGGGATGCAATTGAAAATATTTTATGACAACTACTGCTGTCATAGCCACCCATAAGATTACATTGTCTAGTGGGACCTTTCTATGTAAGCCCCTCCCTTCTGTCATCTGTAACCTATGTGTACCCAAACCCAACCCAACCTCACCCCTTGCATCTGCATGCATGATACCTAAAGTTACAGCCTGCAGAACACATGAAACGCACTGAAGTAGCCTGCATCGATCCTTAGTGTGACGAAATGCCAGCCACTTGCCGCATATAAAAGCCAATGGAACCCCACTCCTGTTCATCACAGTACTAGATTCCCAAATGACAAGTGCCCTTATATTCTTCCCAGTTGGTTCCCAGGTTATCCAACTTGGTCTAACTGTAATGATTTTGATTATCCGTGTGGTTTATAATTCAAACTTGTGATACATTTATATTTATGCTCTGCTTGCAGAGCGTACCTGGTAAGATTTAACTGTGTTTGGTTTGACCATGCAGTTAAAAGAAATAATGCCCCTGTTGTTGTGATTTATTCGAATGCTAGTAATAATTAGTGAGCTAAGAACCCTTTGTAATGTGACACAAGTGAACCTTGTCTTTTGTCTTTCTTTTTTTACATTTAATGGTGTAATGCTATATACAACAGGACTGAGTGCCAGGTAAGTCATTCCGATAAGAAACAATAGTTGAGCCCATCCCTTTTTCTAGCTCCTTATCCAATTTTCCTAGCCAAACTGGTAAGGTATACGCTAAATGGAAACCCTAGCTGCTGCTGTGACTAGTTCAGTTATTGTTCTGTATAAACAAATTCGCTTGACAGGTGTAGGGGGGACGTAGGAGGCAATTGCATCACTGTGACCCTGACCCTGCTCTTCATTGCCACGATTCACAGCATCACACAGCAGGGGGTAGGGCTTTAGTGACTTGAATCGTGGCATCAAGCACCGCCTCCACCCACTTCAATAGTGAAATGGGTGGAGATTCCCTGAAATTCATGAGTCTCCCGGAAGTTCCAGGAGAGTAGACAAGTATGAATAAATCACGTTTTTAAATTAAATGTGAGCAGTCTGATGCAGGATCTCTTATGTGCAAAGAGAACTAAACAATATTAGCTCCTGTAGACCACCCTATTTATCAGAATGTGTGCTGTAGCCTATGGGAAGTCACACTTCCAATCAGGCCTAGCGCATGTGCAGTGTCACAGTCAAAATGGCCAGTGCTCTCCTATGATTCCTCTGATTATGTCAATATAAGGAGTTTATAGTCACGTGACTTCAGAACAAAATCTGGACGAATTCTACTATGGATTTACCTTGTGAATGCCCATTTTAAACTGGCCTTTTTCTTCCTGACTAACAAGAATAAATGGCATGCTACGTTTCTAATCATTTTACTTTGTTTTGTTTATTTCCAGCATGAAAAGTTACCTCAGAGTTCCTGTCCCCTGCTGGTATTTGTCAATCCTAAGAGTGGAGGTCTTAAGGGCCGTGATCTTCTCTACAGTTTCCGCAAACTGCTAAACCCACATCAGGTTTTTGAACTGACAAATGGTGGCCCTTTGCCTGGGTATGCATTTTTGGTTTCTTTATTCACATCTCAGCAATAAAACATCAGATGCATGATTGTGAAAAGAAATGTGCTGCCTCATTGTCCTTACAGTGTTAGCCTAAACTAAAGCACAACTGTCCAACTATCGGCCTGTGGCCAGGAAATTAATTTTAGTGCTGCTCATACTTTTGTAATTTCGATAACCTATTGTGCTTGGAAATTTTAAATTTTTGGGTAATAGGAAAAATTCCCCATTGCAAAAACAAAAAACAAAGTTCGACAGCACTCTCCTAAATGTTGTCTGAGAAATATCAAATTGGTATGACCCTCAATGCCCTTATATGACTGTTTTTTGTGTCCTTTTTATAAAAGTGCGAGGGTAAAGTTAGTTTATGATTTCTTGCAAATACCACATCACATACACTAATATATTTCAGTTGTTATATCTGTGGTGTATTGTTTTATCTTTGCTGTACCTTTTGTTTATAGTTATCTGTGCTACTTTCTTTAGAATATGTTTGTCTTAATAGTGAGATATTTTGGTGAGGGCAAATTTTATTGCATATATATTGTGTGTTGTGCTAGATAAAAATCAAGGGGAGTCGCGAGAATGTGAGGTTTTGTGCTCTCACAACAGCTACTCGTAAATGTTCACACTTGAAGAAAGAAAAGACAGAAAAAATGCAGGTAAAATAGATGACAGGCACAGGAATGTGTGTGTTTTTTTTGTTTTGTATCTACGGGAACAGGCAAGTTGTTAGTCTTGGGCAGGACTCAAATTTTCCACTTGTCTGGTGTGAGTCAAAAGCTGTGTATGTGTGAACATTTGATGTGCTTTATTATGCTTTACGGAAATGTGACTTTCCATTCGTTTAAGTAACCGCTGAAACTGATTCACGCTTATAAAATAATGGTAGTAAAACTCAGGTACAGTTAATTATATTCTTTCAATCTTTACAGTTTTTTCTTTGTGTTATTTTAAATATACATAGTAAGTCAAGCGCTGGGACACCTACAATACAGATATTAATCTGTCCCTATCATAGGGTACAATTTATGATGAAGCCAAATCAAAATTTAAAATTTATTCATACACCATCTGATATAACATGTATATATAAAATATCCTCAATTGGGAATACAAAGCATCACACAAGTTGGTAAATTCTACTCAATGCATGAAACAGAACATATTTCTTATCTCATGAAATCGTTGTAGAGAGGACCAATTACCTGCACCTTCTATATATTAATAACAAGTGAAACCAATCCCTGTATAAATGAAGATATTATAATATATGGATCCAATATAATGCAGAAACCCAAAAAGTGGTTAAAAAATATGCATTTCCAGTATCTAGAGAAGGAATACATGCATGATTCGAAAAAAGGGGGAGGGGTTAAAAAATTGTAATAGTTGAAAAATAATAATACACCTGAACAAATTGAATGGAAAAAGTACGTAGATAAACTTGCTGGTACTAATGTCCACCGTATGTTTAATGGTACATCCAAACATATATATGTAGAGTATAGTTCCACCTATGCATAGGTAACGGTTGTCATCTATAGCTCCTTTATATCATGTATCCGCTTATTGAACTTAAAGTCCATGTAGATGGTAATAGAGCATAACCACGTGTGGCTGTCTTATAGCAACCTATGCACTCCGGAAAATATGAAATAATAGGGCTTACCCGGCTTGATCTGCAACCTGGAATATAACCGAGATACGAGTACACTATTCCGTCCCCTCCTAGGCAGTTTCCATGGATGGAGCGAGACGGAGCTTGCCCAAGCTGGATCTGTGATCCGAGGAGTGCATATGACGCAAACACGTTCTTCCGTCAACACGTGTATAGGGATACACCCCTTGGTTGCCCAGGAACCGAAGTTTGTTGAAAATAAACCAATTAGTTGCAGCGTAAGCTGTAGTATGGGATAAATCACTCTCCTTTACCTCTCACTTCTTCACACAGCGCTGTGTTTAACGAGAATATGGAGGGGAATCCTCCTGACGCATTTCGTTCTATATCCTAGGACTTTTTCAAAGCTGTTGATCCCACACCTTTGGTTCCTATTTAAGGGATAAGTGGGTGTAACCACCCTCACACATGTTAATGTCTTAAAGTGAACTATTCCATTATTTCCAGAAGGAAGCCAGGTGACATCAGCTAATAATTGTTCCAAATTGCAATGATGTATAGTTCCATATAAACGTTACTCAATCAGATAACTTTGGTTGTTTTCACGTATCAATCCATTCCTTTTTCAATGCATATCTATATTTGTATTTAATCCATCTATTACAATGATCAAATTTACTACTACACGCAACTATATATGATATATTCACCTATAATAGATCCCGAAGCATAAAACAATATACATTGAAGGAAGGGGAAATGGACCCCAGATTAAATCTACCTCACAAGGGCTTAGCCCATAAATCCACTATTTTTGTGGTTCATATAACATTTACAGTACTATACATCACCCTTATCCGAATGCTACAATAGTATGTATAATATAATATATTTTCCTCTGGTAAGTATTTATTTATTTGTGCAGCTTTAACTACTTTTATACCTCAATCTGATCCTTCTTATTTTGTATGTATAGAATTAGTCGAACACCACATACTAATTATTTCTATGAACCCATAGGCCTGGTGTTATTACAATTCTTATAACATACCGGTCACAAGGTTGAACCTCATTATATTTCAAAAA
The DNA here is from genome assembly GCF_038048845.1 of Mixophyes fleayi. Classification (NCBI taxonomy): domain Eukaryota; kingdom Metazoa; phylum Chordata; class Amphibia; order Anura; family Limnodynastidae; genus Mixophyes; species Mixophyes fleayi. The sequence continues at coordinate 235,976,534 of NC_134402.1, forward strand.
ATACAGTATCAAATAGTCCCCTCTTATAGAGGGTGACCATTTCAATCGCAAAAGTCCAATGCCTTATTTAAACCTCGCGGAGAAAGGGTCCCTAATTTAAAGATCCAAGAAGATTCGCATTGGCATAGTCTCCGGAATCTGTCCCCTTTTCTCACAGTAGGCAATACCTGTTCCAAACCCGTAATCCTAACACACCCTGGATTTTTTCTATGTACTTCCAAATAATGTCTCGACACGCTGTGTGTCAAGAGACCATTAAGGATATTACACCTGTGTTCGCGGAATCTTACTTTAAGGGATCTCGTGGTTCGGCCCACATATTGAAGATGACACTCACATTCCAACATGTAAACAATATATGGAGTGTCGCAATTAATAAAATGTTCAATGGAAAATTCCTCCCCATAGGTATTTGACCGTACTTTCGTAGTTCTATTCATAATGTGGTCACAAGTCAAACATCTTGATTTGCCACACTTATAGCATCCCTTAGGTTTATCGGGGAGCCATGTGACACTATTTTTACACTTCTCTTGTTTTAACATACTGGGAGCTAGTATTCTTTTTAGATCCATGTTTTTTCTAAAAATCACTTTCGGTGTACCATCCAAAACATTTTTTAGTATATTGTCTTCCTTAAGAATATTAAAATTCCTCCTCACAGCATTGCCAATTTGTCTAGACTTGGCATTATATACAGAAATAAAAGCTGGATTACTGTTATTAAATTTATTCTTTTTTATTATTATTTTATCTTCATCTGAAGGTTCTAATAAAAGACTCCTATCTAAGGTAGAAGCATGGGAAGCGGCTTCCTTGAGTACATTCTCAGGATATCCCCTCTTGTTAAAGTTGTCCACCATTTTATCATATTGGGTCTTAAAATCATAATCTTCTGAACAGTTTCTCCTTAACCTACCTAATTGGCCTCTGGGTATATTATTCACCCATGGGCGATGATGTCCACTCTCATAGTGGAGGTAATTACAAACATCTGTTGGCTTATTGTAATTCAAGGTTATGACTCTGTTTCCATCAGCTGTTACTGTGATATCTAGAAAGTTGATAGTATCCTTATTAAACTCGTAAGTAAACTTCAGGTTATATATATTATTGTTAAAAGATTCAACAAATTCTAAAACAGTCTATATCCCCCTTCCACACAAAAAACAGATCATCAATGTACCGGCCATATAGGACCAGGTTTGCGCCAAACCGGCCCCCTCATATAAGTTCCTCCTCCACTTGTCCCATATACAGGTTGGCAAAGCTCGGCGCGAACCTGGTCCCCATGGCCGTACCGAGAACCTGCAAATAAAAATGGTTCTCATATTAAATATAGTCTGCAGAGATTTAAACATGGAAATTTTAGTATACAATATTTCAAATAGAACTTTGCATGAAAATGGTAGCATACATTTTAAATGCTTGATATCGGGGCAAAGCAAAAACATCTTTGCAGTAAGCCTAACAGGCTGTGACAGGTTTTTGCCTTGAAACTGCTTTATGTAAATAATACGTAAGTTTGCATCACAGTGTTGCTTATTTTAATGGTGTGTATGTATGTGTTTATGTACGTGTGTGTGTATATATGTGTATGTGTGTGTATATGTATATGTGTGTGTGTATATGTGTGTATATGTATATATATATATATATATATATATATATATATATATATATATATATGTGTGTATATATATAATGTGTATGTGTGTATGTATATGTGTGTATTGATATAGATATATATATATATATATATATATAGAGAGATAGAAAGCATAAGATATATTTGGAAAAAATTTCTGTAAACTTCTAGTGTATAAGGTTACTTTAAGCTGATATCTGTTTTTATGTTACAGGGGTACTTTAACTTCATTGTACATGATATACATTGATAGCAGCAGCACCTAAGAAGACACCCCCTGCAGGGCAGTTTTTTGACTAGATGGGGTATAGGGCAACAATGAAGCAAGAGGTCCCCATACTGGGAATGCTGGACATAAAAGCTTCTCTAACTACTGAACAAAAGTAGCAATACCATGCACTTTACACATAGAGAGTAAGGACTTGTGCGCACTATACATTTACCAGCAGTAGTTCCGCCCATAATCAAGTCCAAGCATATCTCAAGGTACACACAGCCATATATTAGACACACAGAACAGGCTGCAGTATATGCACAATCATATGTACAATAAAAAGTCACATCAGAACACACATATATTTTTTTTGCATAATAAAGATGCATTAAATACATACTGTACATACAATGCATTTATATTGACTATCTTAGTAGCATACAGTTGGTCTGCGATAGCTAGTGGCACACATACGTAAGTGTAACTTTAAAAGCCAAGACTATGCCGTGTCAGTCATCACTGTCAGTCAGTATTTACACCTGCCCTGTATAAGGTGTAAATGATATGGGTGAAACCAAGTGTAGTTGCGAGAAACATGACTAGAATTGCCCGCATCTGTGCATTTGGCCATGAATCGCATTCAGTGGCATAAGGCCTGTTTCTGGGCATGCACACCGTTATTTCACGCAAGATACACAATGCAAACGGATTGTTGTCCGAGCATGTATCAGACCCACAGAGTGTGTTTCGGGTGCATTCTGCTCTGCAGTGAGTATGGAAGATGCATTTGTCATAGGGACCATCTTTATAGCAGGACTGCTTTCACCATGTGGATCAAGGAGACTCGCAGTACTGTAGCTAACAAAAATTCTATTGTATTACGGTCACCTTGTGTGTTTGAACTCTTAGAGCAAATACCTTAAATTACATCGAAAATACAGTAACACTCCAACAAATTACAATACAAATGAATGTAAATGCCCCACCCTCAAGGTAAACTTTTAAATTTTTAATCACAATCAATTTTATAAATTTAATTTAATAAAATTTATTCATGATTTTTTTTATATAATTTTTTATTTTTATTTTTTAAACTTATTTATTTACCATGCTTGGTAGTGGACTGTCGTCCTGTATCATAAAAGCAACATAGTTTGTGCCAGGAGACACTGTCAGAACTCCAAACACACTACAAAGAATTGGAGAAAGACTGACAGGACTGATAGTCTAATTGGACAGGGAGATAGGCATGGTAGACACAGGTTGTACTCGTTCTCTATCCCCTGCAGTTCACACAGCTACAGATCCCCCTTAGCTCTGTGCTTGGTGCCCCCTGATGACACAGAGGATGCCCTCCACACACAATTGGACTGTTCTGCTGCTGCCAGTCTTTATCTTACCCTTCCTCTTCTGCATGGCACCTCTCTCTATGGTATTATTTACTTTCTATAACATGTAACAATAAATAAAAAAAATTACTTGCAGCAATTGGTAACTTTTATGTATGTAGAGAGGTGGGTTCTGGACAATAGGAAACCCCGTCTAAGTGTGTGCCTGGTTGTCTACAGTGTGCATTGTGCAAAGCAGTGTCCTCCTTGCACCCACTGATCTAGAAGCAAAACACATTGTCAAATATTACACTGCCATAATTGTCAACTATCCCTATTTCCAATGGCATTATGGTTTTTGTTTTTTTTATGATTTTCACTGAATGTTTTTGTCTATAAAATATGTCTTGTAAAACGGATATGAACTACAAAGTTCACTTCTCTTGCTTTGTATATAACATGCAATTCTAAGTATTATTTTGAATATATATATATATATATATATATATATATATATATATATATATATATATATATATATATATATATATTCAAAATAATATATATATATATATATTCTGTATGTTGTATGAAGCAACATTTATTTGAAAGAGGTATCTTAAATTAAATGGAATTGTGTTTTGCTCATATTCGGGGGTTATGTCATGTTCAAAGCTATGGTGTCCTATACATAGATAGATTATTGCATATACTATTTTAAAATAAAATAAATACATCTTATCATTTCACTATTTATTACTTATACATCCTGATTATAAATGAATCTGTTATATTTAATCAGAAGTGATGTCAGCAAGGAAGATAATTATTTATTTTACAGGACTTCATGTGTACAAGTATTCACACCACTAATGCATTAACATTGTATACAGTAATGTCAGTTCACAGTATTGCCCATGGATATAGATCAATCAGAATTAATCTCTTGGTGCATATAAAAAACATAGACCTTTAGGGGCCGATTGAGTTTCTAATGGACAATGCAGGATGCGCACTATTACCTTTACTACGGTAGTAGCTGCACATAATTACCATTACTACAATAAATTCAACACTGATTTTTGCTTGGAGCTCTGTGAGGCGCAAGCAAAAATTTGCTTTAAAATTTCCATAGTAACTGTAATAATGCACAGCTATTACCATAAGAATTGAATTGTTGTTTTACTGCCCTTATTGTCTTACTTTCAGTTGATATATGTACTCGCAACAGTTTGTTTTGTTGACCCCTATGAGTTGATACATAGTGCACTTTAGTTACATTAAATGTATAAATTCTAATGGTATTATTTTTCCATTTCAGATTTCATACATTCTCTCAAGTTCCCTATTTTCGAGTTCTTATATGTGGTGGTGATGGTACAGTCGGCTGGGTACTTGGTGCACTTGAGGAAATAAGACACAAGTTAGTTTGTACAGAACCTTCTATAGCAGTACTGCCTCTAGGAACAGGTAAGTACACATTGCTTTGTTGAGTTCTGTAACAATTTTATGCATGAAAACAACACAAATAGGAAAATGTAAACATACTCTCAGAATAATAGTGTATTCTGTGGCAGTGTGAGGAGAAAAATGATATTTGTAATGTACAGGCATAGTGGGGCTCTGTGTCTTTGTGCCTGTACAAATGAGAACCCAATATTAAAAGTAGGACAAGTAATACTATGATGCAGAGGGTGTGAACCCTCTTCCTGCGCCCTTATCTGAATATTAGTTTTTTTCGAAGTATGTGGAGGCTTGATTCCCCTCCCCCTTCTTCCTCCTCTATGCAGAAAGTGGGTTCCAAAGGAAAGGTACTTCACTAAATTGTACATGACATTTTCAAATATTAAAATGTCCCTTTTAAAAGCTTTCACCAAATAATTGTGTGCATGGGAAAGCAAATAGATACTTTTTTTTTATAGATTTTTGTATATAACAGTCTTGTGTAAAATTATTAACTTTTTATTATCTGTAGCATAAAAATACATGTCAAAATGCAGTGCAATCATTTCAGCTCATATAGGAATTTCGACCTTACGGGACCTCATCACTATATTATATGGCTATGTAAATATTGTTCTGGATCAAGTAAGCAGTGTGCACGTTTATAGCTTTAGTACCTTACTAAAGTGTGCTCTCCTTTCATTATAGCCCCATTATTATTATTATTAGGAAATTGTAAGAAATGTAATCAAAGTCTTTCACCAATACAAGTATCAGTTAAACAATGGGGATTTATTGGTGGGATTTATCATGGGCCTGTGCTGTCTGTTATAGATAGAGGATCAATTGTTAAACAACACAGCGAGAGTAAACAATAGAGAATTTGTCATTCAGGACACAAATCATTATTCATCTTATTGTGAAGCTGTAACTATTACTCTACAGATCCTCTGTCTTGAAGCCATGTAGCCCTTCACTGTGTGATTTAAAATCTGAAAGGCAATGGGTATTGCGCATAGTCATGATAGCGAGCACACAGACAGCTGATTTCAGCAGGAGAGTCTGCAGAGTTTCTGTCCTGCACAAAAGCTCTGTGCTTGTATGAATATTGTCTCTTTTGTGTAGTTGTGAGTTGTTGCTCTTTATGGAGCATCACTGTGCAACGTTCTGTGATGGTTTATGCAATAATTATTATATTTTGTACTCGAAAATTTGCATTTTGTTTTTACACATGCTATCATTGCCACGTGTCATTATTTTAGTTTGTAATGTTGATTGTTTTATGCTGCAATTCTGGTCTTGGTTGTGATAAGTCGGTATTGCATATAATTCTTGTGTCCAGCTTTGTGACTATTGTTTGCATTTAGAGAAGCGGAAATACAGCCATCTAGTGGAGAGACTATTTTCTCATTGCATTTAACAGTTCCTTTTAGATTAGAGATCTCATACATTTCACATTGAAAGTACAAAGGTGCCGTCTTTTTTTTTTTTTTTTTTAATAAAAAATTCAGGAAACGATTTGGGGAGAGTTCTTCGATGGGGAGCTGGTTACAGTGGAGAGGATCCCTGTTCAATTCTCATATCTGTAGATGAAGCTGAAAATGTATTAATGGACCGCTGGACAATACTTCTTGATGCCCAAGAGGTTGTTGACTCAATGGAAAATGGTATTTCAGAACCTGAGCCACCAAAGGTATGGTCGTTGTTTTTCATCAATAATTTTATATACTTCTAAACTTTCTGTACTGTTATAGGATAATTGCACATTTACATTGTCAGTTAGCTTTAACTTCAGTGTTAAAAAGTGGAGCAAACTAATATATTTCATACTTGCCAACTCTCCCGGAAAGTCCGGGAGACTCCCGAAATTCGGGTCAGTCTCCCGGGCTCCCGGGTGAGCTGGCATTTCTCCCGGATCCTGAATATCACAGAGAATCATGCCATTTTGGAGGGCGGGAGGGGGCAGGGCGAGGCCAATCGCGTCATTTTAACCCCGACCCCCGCTATGCAAATTAAGTTTTCGCATGGGGGCGGGGCCAAATTACGCAATTTGCCTCACCCCGCCCCCTCCCACCCTCCAGTCACGCCCCCTCTCTTTCCGGGAGTTGGCAAGTATGATATATTTGTTATTGTTCTATTACTGTAATATTTACATTGCAGTTGTACTAATGTGTGTGTGTGTATGTATGTATGTGTGTGTGTATATGTATGTATGTATATATATGTATGTATGTATGCGTGTGTGTATATATACACACACACACACACATATTGAGTTTGAAGTCTTAGAGATATTGATATCTTTTTTTTTTTTTTTTTTTTTTTTTTCATAATTTAGACAAAATATTTTATCACATCCAAATCATTATTTGCTTAATATAGTCTGCTGACTTATGACTACTAGACCAGGTACAGTTGTATACATGGCTTGTTAGCGTAACACAAATTCAGTTTAGTGCTACCAGAAGCCCGTGATGTGTTTTGAAAACCCATTGGGTAGGACTTTGATTCACAGGACTGCTATGTAAATGGCATTTCCAGAAGTCTCTTCTCTTTTTGGAGAGGCTTATTTGTACATTCTTCCTTCCTGGTGAAACTGACCAGCGAGAGACGCAAGTCTTCACTTGTCATTTTTATTGCCTAGACAGAAGAGAGAATAAGGTTTATTAAATATTATACAATCTGGAAATTACTGGAATAGAAAATACATGCAAAGAAATGTAAACTATAGACTACTATCATATTTTATTTATCTGTTTTCATCATTGGGCAAGAGACAGCCCTCAAAGGGGTCCCTTGTGGCCCTGCTTACCAGATTATTTTCCACTGTTTAATCCTCACACTAGTTATTCTGATGTCACCCAGTGTATGTATTTGGTTAGTCCATGACTGATTGACAATGTCTTATCACCAATCTCAATAGTCAGCTATAGGTTAACCTACCAGTTGGCTTGCTGCTCTGATCTTATAATTTCATCTGATGCTCTCTCACAATAATGTAACATAATTGACACCGAGCTGCTTGTTAGGCACCTGAACAATATCATGTTACCTACCACTAGTGTATATAAGTCTACTGGTTTCTGATATTTTGGGCAGCACGGTGGCTTACAGTTTAGCACTTCTACCTCACAGCACTGGGTTCATGAGCTCAATTCCTGACCATGGCCTTATCTGTGTGGAGTTTGTATGTTCTCCCAGTTTCCTCCCACACTCCAAAAACATACTAATAGTTTCATTGGCTATTAAAATTGACCTTAGTCAATTCTGTGTGTGTGTGTGTGTGTGTTAGGGAATTTAGACTGTAAGCTCCAATGGGGCAGAGACTGATGTGAGTGAGTTCTCTGTACAGCGCTGCAGAGTTTGTAGCGCTAAATGGCTGATGATGATGATTTCTTTTATTTATATAAAACTGAGCATGTTAGGTGTTCTGCCCAAATAGAATTAGGAATAGTTTGGACCAGCACATCATTGATACATGGGGCCAATATGACCAAAAAAATATAAAAGCAATCAAAAAGATATTAGCACACATTCTAATATAATGATTTTATCTATATGCTTATCGTGATGAGTAAAAGAAAATGAATAGTTGTGTGAAATGCCCATTTTATAATAAGATCAGCATTGTGATCTAGGCTGCAGTCCACCATAGCACATGCCAATCATTAGTTGGTTGGATGTTCACACAGTGTTTATATTGAATAAAATATATTTTAAATCTACACAACACACTGAGTGCAAACTAACAGTTGATGCTGAGATCCTCAGGTGTATGAGCACTATTGTCAGTAATAATTAGAGAGGCTCAGGCTCGGTTCCCTGAGAACCGAACATACCCGAACTTATCAGATTCAAGCACCGAGCTGGCTCGGCTTGGTACTTTTGTACGCCCTCGGAATTGAAAACGAGGCAAAACGTCATCGTTACGTCGTCAGATCTCACAAGCTTTGGATTCTATAAGTACCAACCTCCACGGCAATCCAGCGCCATTTCACAGAGGGACACAGAAGGGGTAGCACAGTTCTTGGCAGTCTCTAGTGCAGTTGGGCAGCGTCATAGGTAGAAAAGAAAGAGGAGGGGTAGGAGTGTCCTTCAAAGTCTCCAGTGATATTCAGGAGAGCTCCATTGCGAATGGTCATTGCTGAGCTAGAAATAATAGAGCTGACAGGCTTGGTCTTCTAATAGGTAAAACACAAAGAAGGAGAACTCCATTGCTAATTGTCATTGCTGAAATAGAAATAATAGGGCTGGCAGACTCGGTCTTCTAAATCTGCATTCACATTGTACTGTGTTATCAAAATGGCTTCACAGCAGTACGCAGAAGACCAAGAGCACCAAGCAGCTGCTGGCACCAGTCATGAGTAATCCCTCTACGTCATCTGTTAAAGCCTGTGTTAAAGTGCATAGTGTTTTAAATCAGGAAAACAAAAATGTAAAAAAATACCTTTTACCTTGGTCAAGAAAAAAAGTCCTATAATCCAGGCAAAGTTATCTGCAGAAAAAAATAAAATTGCCAACGTGCCATTCTACACACGCAGTGGCAAGGAAAGAATGAGGCCTTCGCCTTTCTTTGAGTCAGTGCTCATCGCCATGTATTACCTGTAGAATTACCACAGTTATCCAAGGAACGGTTGGAGCGATCAAATGAACCATAACTGGTTTCATGATCCAAGGACAATTCCATCTTACACCACTTTTCTTTACTGACACTGCTGTGTGGCAATGTTTCCTAGATGTGCTATGAACTGCCGTGTGTTTGAGTCATTGCTCTGTCGCTTAGCATCCAGCCAGGTCGCTGCAGTCTTTGTTTGAAAGTGTATGAAAATAATATTGTGACCTGTGAGGTGGTCAAAATTGACTGCAAATGACTTGAAATTAGTGTTATTGAGGTTAATAATAATAATGTAGAGGTAAAAAAAAGCAAAAATATGTGACCTGTATAATGGTGTTATATTGGATAACTTCATTACTCAATGATTTTGCTTTGCCAGATTGTTCAAATGAACAACTATTGTGGGATTGGGATTGATGCAGAGTTAAGTTTGGATTTTCATCACGCCCGTGAAATTGAGCCTGGAAAATTCAATAGCAGGTAATTTCTACTTTGTCAACTGATGTTAAAATAATCGTATTTCCTTGATTCCCCCTTGGCCCATGTGTGCTGAGGGAAGAAATCTATCATACTTTTTAATTCTTCACCTTAAAATTCACCCAACATTAGTTATTGCTCTGATACCTGTATTTGTTGTGTACTTGACCAACTGAAACACAGATTAATTTTAAAAAAAAATCTTCTTTAGTCTGGTGGTACATATCATAACAATTTTGATATTTGTAAGTGGCCTAAGTTAGTCAATGTTAATGTAACATACTTATTTTTGAAATAAAACAAATGGTTAGCAGAGCTAGACAGAGATTGCTTTGACTATTACTACATTTGCTTTGCAAAATTTATTAGAGCCAACAATGATGCAACTTGAGTTGTTTCTTATTAGATGAGCCATACATTTTTCCTTTCTATTGGGCCATGTGACTGTACCAATATACACATATTATGCGCAGTATGCCATTATGAGAATAAAGGTGACTATTAAAGGTTTATTTAATTTGTGGTAAAGTTAAGACTTTTTCTTAAAGGTTCCACAATAAGGGTGTATATGTCAAGGCTGGTTTGCAGAAGTTAAGTCACAATCGAAGTTTGCATAAAGATCTAAAACTTCAGGTTGACCAACAAGAGGTGGAGCTGCCAAATATAGAAGGTCTTATCTTCCTAAACATCCCCAGGTGGGTAATGTGACGAGGCAAATATGAAATATATTTTTCTTTTAACAAGAATTGTATTTTTTATTTTTTCAACCTGTGTATGTTTGCAGAGGTGTTTAAAGATTAGGGATTATTTACAAAGTAATATTTTGTCTGTTGCCCATTGTATATAATGTATAGTCCTAGGTTTGTTGCACAGCAATGAACATACTATTTCCTGTCGTAATGCAGTTTACAGTATAATTTCCCTACCACAGCCACACAACCGATGGCAAGTTAGCGACAAGCCTTCATTTTCTTGTATGTTTACGGGCCATGGGAAGAAACACATCTTAAAAAGCAACAAAAAGAAACCAAACCAAGAAAAGGCGTTGGCATACATAATAAAAGGCCACCAATTGTACTAAAGTTACAGTCAATACGTCTATACCACTTTTTTCTTGTTTTGCTTTTATTAGTTGGGGTTCAGGAGCTGATCTGTGGGGCTCAGATAACGATAATCGATATGGAAAGCCAAGAATTGATGATGGATTGCTAGAAGTTGTTGGCGTAACTGGTGTTGTTCACATGGTAAGTACACATACACTGTTTGTAACTTTGTTTGAAATAAGAATTGTATACAATTAATTCAATTACAATATTATTGAATCTTTAAAATATGACACTGATGCAGCTGCTTAAAAATTTGGTCAGATTTGTATTGTAGGTAACATTTCATCAACTCCAGTGCCGCATGTCTATTGTCATGCACCAACTCTCAGGTCCTGTTACTTGCCCTCCGCTGTCTTTCTCTCAGCTGTCCCTGCAGTCCGCAGGCTCTACTGGTCCCAGATCTCTCTGCAGGATGCTGCCCAGTCTGTCTCAACTCCAGATATCCCTTCAAAACCAGTGCATGGGTGCTACCATTTTTGCATTCTGTCACATGCTCCCTCTCAGCCAGTTAGAGTGCTGCTTCAGCACAGCTGACCGCAGCGTCTAATCAGGGCATAGCAGCTCCTATAAAAGGACTTCCTGGACCTTTAACCCATTTCCAGTGCAACATTGTTTCCTCAGACGCCAACCTGTTTTATAGCAATCTGTAGTCTTTTCATTTAATTCTGCCCAGACAACACAGCCAGCAATCCGATTACAGTTCGGTTCAGCATTACGGTTCTGACGCGGTGTCTTTTGCTATATCTGATCACCCACCGTCTTGCTATTCTTGACTTCAGTCTCCAGTGCCATTCATATTTCGTAATATCCTGAACTCTCAGCAACCACTACCTGCTCCAGTATTTTTCCTCTCATGTGAAGGAACCTAATTAAGCCACCCAGCTTTGTGCACGTAGCCACCAGTTCTGTTCCAGAGACACAACCCAGTCCGGGTATAGACAAATCCTCAGGCGTGATACCTATTTTGTGTGGTTGCCGTATTTGTGTTTTAAATGATAACGTTAATTAAGCTTTTTTCTTTAAATCAATGTGTGAAGTTTACGCTATCTACTAATAAATGTGATGTGATGGACCCCTAATTACATTTAGCCAAGTATTTTTCCACATACTAGATCGGTAGTGCAGAACCGACTTTATAGTTGCAATCCGATCAGTTGGCTAAATTAAGTAATAATTAAGGGTCTAATTAAGAAAAATTGAAAATGCAGCGCTAGAAACCACTTTAGTCCTAATACAGTAACCACAAAACTGATATATATATCTAGATCTAGATGTAGATATAGATAGATAGATATACTATCACAATCACCAATTAAAATTGTCACAATATTTAATATACTCTGTAAAATACCATACAAAAACTATTTTATATTAAAAAAAATCAATTCATATACATAGATAATCCTGTTTCATAATAAAATAAATTACTGTAATTCATATAGCATGGATACATAAAGTTTTAAACTACTAATTATATAGTTATACAGATCAACTAGATTGCTAAGTAATCTAATTTCACCTTTTGGGCCAACAGTTATTTTAATAATAAAAACAGTCCTGTTCACAGATCTTTCAATGAAAGAATGACAAATAAATTAGTTGAATTTTCAACATTAGCTGGTAGAGAATACTCTGTTCTGTGCATCAATATCAGACTCTCCTGTGGCTAATAGAAAAAGCCTCCATTAGATGGTAAAATGATTTTTATCATAGGTGTGTGATATACAATATCTCAGAATCCTAACTGCTCATTGGACAAAAAGGATTTTCTGTGAGCTTACTCATCCAACTTGTACGGTAACCGGACAGATTCTCTTTCTGTGTTGTTAATTGTGGCAGCCTTCTGGATTGCAGAATCACCAGCTGTGACCTGTCTGCTATCCTGCCGGCAGTTCTCATCTGTCATGCTGGCAAGTACCCTGAGATCCTGCTTCAATGTCCCATATCTGCAGACGGTATAAATATCCTATAATAAGCAGTGGTAACCTCTCTGCTGCTTAGACTCAATGTCGAGGAGCCTTACATTATTCCATACACATACATGGCATGAAAACGTCCATGTTTTCTTTAACCGATGCAGCCAATGAAACACTCAGTCGGGAGGCAAAATTAATTCAGCTCACAGAGAGACAGTATCCACAAATTGAAGAGAGCTATATTCAGTCCCTTCAGGGAACACTTACATATTATTCGCCACCAAGAGTCCAATATAGAGCATAGCATAGCAAACAAAAAAAAGATAATTATAACAGTGTTAGCTGTAGCACACTATGTATTATCCTGACACGTTTCATTACACAAAGTAATTTCTCCAGAGGGAAATCTGGTGGGTTCTCGAAGGTCATTTATACGGGATTCTTTGCACTCTAATTGATTAGGTATATGGTATGGCAGGAGAATTACGGTTTTCTCACTTTAGACGTACTGTCGTTGTATACTAATATACCACACACTGTAGGGATAGAGACTATTAGGAAAGTTCTTGTACATCCGAGTGTTCTTACAGAACAACACCAGAAATTAATAATTGATTTGATTACTTTTATTTTAACTCACAATTATTTTCTATTTGTGGGTGCATATTATTTACAGGTGATGGGAACAGCCATGGGGACCAGGTTCATCCCAAGCTATGCCAACCTCTATATGGGTACATTTGAGAATAAGCGCATTTGAGGTTGGAGGATTCGGGACGAACCTGGTCTTCTATGGCCGCTATATAGATGACCTTTTGATTCTGCAGTCATGAGGGCTGCCGCAATTAACAACACAGAAAGAGTATCTGTCCGATTGCCGTACAAGTTGAATCAGTAAAGTCGAACAGAAAATCCTTTTTGTCCTTTTAGCAGTTACGATTCTGAGACATTACATATCACACACCTATGATAAAAAATCATTTCACCACCAGAAGCTTTTTCCATTAGCCACAAGAGAGTCTGATATTGATACACAGTATTCTCTACCAGCTAATGCTGAAAATTAAACTAAGTTATTTGTCATTCTTTCATTGAAAGATCTGTGATCAGCACTGTGTTTCTCATTAAAATAACTCTTGGCCCACAGGTGAAACTAGATCAAATAACGATATCGAAGTTGATGTTGGACATTATATTATTGGACATTATATTATTGTATTATCTATACTTATGAGATCGGCTCTGTATCACAATAAGGAATATATACTCTATTATCAAGCTAGTTGATTTTTATAGCTATATAGTTAGTAGTTTATACCTTAATTGATGTGTCCATGCTATATAAATTACAGTAATTTATTTTATTAGAAAACATGGTTTTCTATGTATATGAATTGATTTTCTTTAATATGAATCTGTTTTTTGTATGGTATTGACCAGTGTATATTAAATATTTGTACAATTTTAATTGGTGATTATGAGTATATGTATGTGTGTATGTATGTATAATATATATATATGTATACATATGTATATATATGTATATATATATATATATATATATATATATATATATATATATATATATAGTGAGCAAAAAGATATATGTGGCGCTAGTCACCACAGCGTACGTGTCAGGACAAATGTCTCAATAAAACATGTACATACAATCAGTCCCAAACCAAAAAGTCCACATCAAATATCACTTGACTCCTGTATGAGTGGCAGCCTTGGAAGCCTGAAACCAGATGGTCAGTCCGGACTATGGGAATTGCTGAAACAAAAAACAGGCAAGGCGCCTCATAGTGTAATATCAATTAAAAAGGTGGGAATAAGTAATAACATGCGTACTGTGAGGTAAGCAGCAGTGGGTTTCACAGAGAGAGTAGCTTCTGCTGTGTTCATAATCCTCCAAGTCTCCATGGATCAGCAAATCAATATGGAAAGAGCAAACATAGTGTGACACCGTACTAAAAAATTGCATATAATGGGGATAATACACCATAAACCACCAGGGCTCTATAAGGTGTATGGGACCAAGATCCCAGAATCAAGTGATGGACCACCCATATACGTGCAAATAATAGAGTCTGCGTACCAGATAGTATGAGAAATCTCACATCTCAAACAATTTTTGATGGCAGATTTGCACATGTGCCCAATTGTTAGCTTCTCACTCCCAACCTCACTTGCAAATCAATGTTGAATGTGAGGTGTCCAGGCTCCACATTTTCCTGAGGGCTTGTGATCTATTGAGTTCTAACAAGATGGTGATTGAGTATATATATATGTGTGTGTATGTATGTAGGTATGTATAATAAATATATATATATATATATATATATACACATACATACATACATACATACATACATACATACATACATACATACACACACACACACACACACACACACACACACACACGTGTGTGTGTGTGTTGTCGTTGCTGTATTAGTACTAAAGTGTCTTTTTAGCGCTGCATTTTCAATTTTTCTTCTAGGTACATGTAGTGCAGGAGGGTTGCAACCTCCCCTTTGCAGCCGCTTAACCTGACTATTGGATTTCTATTAGAAATTGTTTATGCTCCAATATCAAAGGTTTTCTTTTTTTTCTAATTTATATAAAGTCTAAATGTATAAAAATAGTCAGGTTCTGGGCGCTTGTAAAGGAAAGATATATCAATTTAATATGGATAGGTCCACAATACGCTCCGGCCGGAACGAGACAGCTTAGATGTGTTAAACAATTAACATGCATCAATTGATACTGCCGAAAACAATGATAATGGTAAAAAAACACTATAAACTCAGTGTGATTGAAAATATGGTTAGAGTGCACTTGCAAGCTACTAAAATATGAAATGACAATTGATATGAACCGCAAAAAGGGAATGTAAGGAAATATAATGTCCAGAGTTGTAAAATAAAAATGTTGGTGATGATGAAAAATGCAAGCAAAAATGAAATTGGTAGCCGTTACTCACATGAAGCAGGGATGTCTGGCTGTCTATAATGCAGACAGGCACTTAGTAGCGGTCCCAGAGTCTGTGCTGATGAGGTTAGATATAACGTTGATTTCAATGATAAAAAGCACCCAGCAGAATGCCAATTTTTAAAACAAGAATGAGGAAGAAAGTTCTTCTAGTTCCTAAAGGGAAATCCTCTCCTTCTTGTTGAAAGAAAAAATGATCCCGCTCAAATAGCGTGTGCACGCTGCGGGATATCTCCGTGTTGAGATTAAATGTATGGATATCAAAATGCCTCCAATAATGGACAGGTACCCAGCAGAATATAGGTGGCGATGATCCAAATGTAGTCCTCCTAATCCCCAACGTAGTCTCTCTCTTTCTCATAAAGTTGAGGCTAAACAGGGGAAGCGGTAGTGCCGCTACGGATGAGCGCATACACGCTACAGGCTGGTCTCCGATGTGGATGTCTGTATATGGTAATGTAAGATGCTAGCATGCTAGTAAGTTGAATAAAACTGAGTTGAGGGACAGTCTCCAACGCGTTTCGCCCGGTGGCAATGGCCAGTGGGCTTCCTCAGGGATAGTAATGTCCAACTGGTCTTCCTAGCCAGTTTTTAAAGAGATCCGGATGTGCCAATCAGCCAAGAGGCAATGGAGTAATTAAGTAATTAGTGAATAAATCTGAGTACTGGTGATTGCACAACAATCCAATATTATATTATATATATATATTATATATATTCATATATTTGGAGGAAGCGCAGCCTATCCCTCTTTTTCAACCATAAATTCTAAATGTGCATATAAATCCTAATTACTGCTTTGAGGATGAGATGTGGGTATTTTTCAATGTTCGAGTAATCTGAAAAAGTAGATAAAACATTTGACTTGACACTTAAACACTAATTATTATGACAGGGGGAGTTAGCCTTTAAGTACAAAGTATTCTCAAAACTTGATAGCTTCATAATCAGTCAGTCGGGTGAATATCAATTTTTTGAGTATACTCCGGCGGTTCCCAAACTGTGCGCCGCGGCTCCCAGGGGTGCCGCGGCGCTGTCACTGTGGTGCCGCGGCGCTGTCACTGTGGTGCCGTGGCGCTGTCACTGTGGTGCCGCGGGCCAGCCATATAAAAAAAAAAGAAAACACAGTAACTTACCAATCCGCCGGGCGCCGGGACCCAGTAGACTCCTCTCTCCAGCAGCTGTCACTGACGTCGATATTCAGTGACAGCTGCTGCGGGAGAGAGGAGGCTGCTGGGTCACGGCGCCCGGCGGATTGGTAAGTTACTGTGTTTTCTTTTTTTTTTATATGGCTGGCCCGCGGCAGAGGAGTTAGAGGGATCGTGACAGCGGGGCAGAGAAGAGGCAGAGGAGGGTGCCAGCGGGGCAGAGGAGGGTGCCAGCGGGGCAGAGGAGGGTGCCAGCAGGGCAGAGAAGGGTGCCAGCGGGGCAGAGGAGGGTGACAGCGAGGCAGAGGAGGTTGACAGCGGGGGAAAAGGAGAGGCAGAGGAGGGTGACAGCGGAGGGTGACAGCGGGGCAGAGGAGAGGCAGAGGAGGGTGACAGCGAGGCAGAGGAGTGTGACAGCGGGGCAAAGGAGTGTGACAGGGGGGTAGAGGAGGGGGCAGTGTGAGAGAGGGCAGTGTGTCTGGATGCAGAGGGGCATTTTTGCATACAACTAAATAAGTATTTTCTGTCCTGACCTAAATACTTATTAAAATTTTTTGTCCCAACTACTTCTAAAACAGGACTGCTCAATAATTATATTGGAGGGGTGCCTTGAAAAAATTTGGAGACTCTAAGGGTGCCGCGAACTGCAAAAGTTTGGGAACCACTGGACTATACATACTCCTTTTTTTTTTTTTTTTTTCTTTTTTTTTACTTATATCATTAGCAAGATGACTATCCCCTCTACATACAGTATATCTGTATTAAAATTGAATACACTTGTTTCATTATAAGTCTGTCTGTGTTGCCAGGGCCAGGTTCAAGGAGGACTTCGTTCAGGAATTCGCATTGCGCAGGGTTCATACTTCCGAGTAACCCTTCTAAGACCTATTCCTGTCCAAGTGGATGGTGAGCCCTGGATCCAGTCACCAGGACAGATAATTATTTCTGCAGCAGGACCAAAGGTAGAAAAGCAGCTTCTTCTTCAATCATTTGTCATTTGTTTTAAGCCAAATATTTTATTTACACATATAATGCAGCTGTTCCTTGAAGAACTGTCAAAACCCTCATTAACATTTTAGATACTTAGTTTTGACAAGCCAGCCAATGAATTTACAATAGCTATTACCTTTTAAAATATTTAGCTACACCAGTGAGAGCTTATTCCAGCTTAATGAGATCCTACTGCTCTGTCCTAGCGCCGAGAGACATTGATAAGCATGCACTCTGTGGTGCAATGGTCAGCTAACCTCCTTGCTTCTCCATTAAAAATTAATAATACGCATCTGCGCTAAACATCCAACCATTTTATTAATTTGCTGTTTCTTTTCCTTTTACAGTTTGCAGAGAAAGTGTGATGTTTTCTCTACCCCTGCCATTAACAGAACTGATTCCTATTTTTATATAGGTTCACATGCTGAAAAAGTCTAAACAGAAACAAAAGAAAACTTCTTCCAGCTCCAAAGACACAAAAGGAGATTCTGTTACACTCAATGACAATGGAAGCTAAGAATGATGAAATCTGTACTGGAACTTTCCAATAAAACACTGCATCGCAGACCCGAGGCAATGACAGGATGGGAGTCCCTCTATTCTACTGCAAACTGCTTCTTCCATAGTATAGCTATAGTCTTTGTAACTGTGTAATGCAGGAAATTTGTCTTCTCAGCTTCTAGTAACAGTTTGACTCTAAAAGTCTTAACAGTAATAACAAAATAATCAGGACTGTAGCCTTGCGTAGTTAGATTATATTCTACCTTTGTAAAGGTGACAGCTTGTGCATGATACAGCATGGCTGCCAAGGTGCAGTTGTTGTTTTTAGTTTAGACACTGTGCCTTGGGTTCCCATTTACCGTTCCGGTTTTGCCTAGATGTTGCAAGGATAAGTGGTAGGTTTTTTTTCGGTTTTTTATCTCTGCTTGTTTTAGACGGTCTTTTATTATTAGTGTCTAAATGCTTGAAGCAGAATTTATGAAAGACCTGTACATGTTATTGTATTTGCAACACACATCAAAAAGCCTTTTTGGGCAAAATTCCCATTCCATGCATACTGTACGTAAAGCACTATATTAGAAAATGTATTTTTTATTCAGTGGGGTTATCTATATGAGATGCAGCATTGTCCAGACAATTTAGCTGGCCCGATCTGGTCAGACTAGAAACTCTATCAAAAAAGTTTGCGTCATCCTACAAGTAGAGCATAGGTCATACAAGGAAAATATTAAATGTATATTTTGCCAAGGATCATATGGTATTATTATGAAATATATATATCTTAGCTTGGAGCTCCCAAAACATTTTTAGAATGTGATTAAGTTAAATGTTTGAAAACATCCAGGAAGTATTTATTGTTTATGTATTATGTCTTTTATATATGGATTTATTTCTTACAAAGTAATAAGTAGCTACAGATCATGATTAGTTCTTAATTTGAACTACATAGGATTTTGCAAGTGGAAAATCCAATAATTTATACTTTATATGTAGATGACTAAATAACATTTTTAATGATAGTTTAATGACCGTGATCAGGTTTTACCAAAATGAGAATAACGTGACTTTGTATTGTGTAGTTTAACTGGTAATAAATTCATGTATAGTATATAGGTATTGCACCAAACTTCAGTATGTACTGACATCCAAGTGCTTTCATTCTAAATTGTCTGACCGTTAAATAGACATTTGCGTAATAGTATGTGGTAATATCTCAAGTGCACTGCTTTCTGAGCTTTGGCTGTGAATATTATAGCAGTTAGTATATGTTTATATCAATTGGAGAAGTTTTGTGTGGGGGTACATATTTAACTAGGGCCTGTAGGCATCTGCTGCTAAAGAATATTACAATAAAAAATATATGAGAACATTGCTGCATTATATTTAGTTTTATCATATTAGTACTAAAAGAAGAAACAAGCCAAAGTTCCCTTATACCAACGTTTAGGATTTGCATTGCGTGTCGAAACTGGACTGTGAGCTATACAATGCACTGTGCCATGACATGCATAAGTGTATTAAAACATAATTTAATTTATTATCTGTTTTGAACTAATTATCTTACAATGATAAAAGTTCAATTTTGGTCTGGATTGTCTAACTGGTTACTAGAGAGCAAATGGTGCAACACATTTTTGTGAGTCCTGCAGCACCTGATTGGTGCAGGACTTGTGTTCTGATCTCGCAAGAGGTGTGCTTTACATATTTTGTAAATTTAGCAAAAAAACTGAACAGTATGTAAAATGAAACCTCTTATTGATAAAAAAAAAAAAAAAAGGTTTAAAAAAAAAATAAAAACTGACAGAATTCTAGAGATCTATAGTCAGCAGCAGAATAGACAAGAAAGTCACCTGCTAAATATTAATTCACCAGCTCCCGAATGGAATCTGCATTATATTTGTGTTTTACTCTTTTTAAACTTAATATTTTGTTAATGTCAGACATGTTGCCTCAATTTGCCTTTTTCTGTTTTTAAAATAGTCATTTTAATTTCCCTGGTTCTTTAGTAAATAGTCAATGTATATCCTGGTAAAGTTGTCTTTTAGGTTGAATTTAGCTTACAGATTTAACGAAGATTTGATATTTTAATTCATTTAAAGCTAATGTTATATAAGGGTGAGCAGCACAGTACCAAGGGAGCTGCATGAGTCTTTAAAGCAGGCCTGTCCAACCTGCGGCCCTCCAGGTGTTGTGAAATTACAAGCCCCAGGATGCTTTGCCAGTAGACAACCTGTTGATAGCTGGAAGGGCATGCTGGGACTTGTAGTTTCACAACATCTGGAGGGCCGCAGGCTGGACAGGCCTGCTTTAAAGCAATGCATCTAATCTCTTGGAGAAGTAAAAACAATCTGTGCATGAAATATACATTACACACATTTTAAAATGAAAATATATTTTGGAGTTTGTGGTGCTAAATTGGATAAAATTGGGGAATATATTTGGGAAATTGATACAATTTGTGTTCTTCTTTTTAACTAAAATATATGTAGTATTGTTAACACCATGTTAAGAGTAATGCACTGTAACAGTAATTTTTAAATACTCCACCATAATAGAATACACCATTGAGTAAGTGGGATGGCAGGTAATAGTAGTTTCACAAAAGAGGAAATGCAATGGGATTTTATAGTAAACAATCAGACAATTGAGAGAACACAGTCAATATGGTATATATATGTGTCCAGGGAAAACCTATTGGCTTTGTATGTTACAATAATACAAGACTTCGGGAGACTGCAATATTAAATTGTATTTTGACAATTAGAGTTACACAGTTGTGTAAAATATTAAAAACATTATTTTACAGATATAGTTGTAATTCAGCTCATTACTATATCCTTAATGAAAATCTCAAACACTTGGATACTGAAATTCTCCATCACATCACTATATAATATGGCAAGTATTTTTTTTTTCAAAATGCTTCTACATCTACTAAATACAGTTACTAATATTATATAAAGTGTTATTGAATTTGTTTAAATATAAAATAGACGACTAAAATAACCTTGTCCAGGGCAGTAATATATCTAATCTATTTGATAAATCCACACGTTTTATATTATGTTGAATCTATATCTTGTGACCATTGGACACTAATGCACTACATAAACTTAAATATTTATTTTTGGTGGAACAACATAAGCTATGGGGCAATGTGATAATATGTGCAGTGATTATTAAAGCATGTTCTCAGTGACATAAGTAATACAAAGTTAACATGAGCACACAAATGCAAATTTTGATTAGATATAATAATCATGTCATTTTTATATTTATTTGTACAAGAAAAAAATATATAGTAGTTATATAAAATGTTAGCAAACCATTTTCTTATTTTCAAGTATTTTTTTTTATTCAGTTGTGATTTACCAGAGTTTATTTTTCATGATGAAAAAGATTTTCTTTTTATATTTTGTTAACGTGTAACACAGATTCCTTATCAGAATAAGTATTCTAGGCTACTGAATTAAATATCTTGCTTATAAGATATGTTTTTGATGGTATGGAAAATAGCTGAAACAAATGTAATTTTATGTTGGTATTATTACATTTTTATTTCTTGGTCATGCAAGTTTTACATAATTATATCCAGCCTCATTATTCCATTGTGCCTTTATGTACCAAGTTTCAGATCTACTGTAGTTGGGATAATTGGTAGCCTAGTATTGTTTTATTTTGATGACCATTAACTGTTTAGCACTGTGGTATTTATGTTATGTCTGGTATTAGTAAAATAAATGCCAAATAATCAATAGCCTCTCACCAGGAATGCAAGTAATAAAATAGAAAGCAACATTCTTACAATAAATTGACACTGATGCTTTTCTGATGTTGGCTCAATAAATCACATCAGTTCAGAGAAAACACAATGAAGCAGTGGAATGCACAGCAAACCACCACCCCTACACAAAAACAGGCATAAAGCAAATAAAGGGGGTCCTCCACACCCTTCCCCAGAAAACTACCTCTGCTGTTAGCTGTATCAGAGACCAGATTCAGATAATAGGAGGATCATTCCCCCATTTGCTTCATGTTGGGGCAGGATTTATTAAGAAGGGGTACACCAATATAGTCACCCCTTGAATGCTCCTGTGTTTAGGATTATTTAAATTTCAGACAAAAAGAATGCAACATATGGAAGATGTCATAAACCATATTTCAAAGAAAAATACTGTTTCCCTGTCACACAAGAATGCTTCAGTGCAGCGCTCTCACAACTGAAGCCCTCTCTAGGAGAGAGATGGCATAACCTGTTGTAAATTGGGTGTCACTAAACTTGCTAGTGAAAGTTACCTAGCCCCCCCCCCCTCAAATAAATCGACATAATCTAGTGTGATACTGGTCTTTAGGTGTTCGTTTTTGGTTTATTTTATTTTCTCACTGCAAATTAAATGAACCACCATTAGCTTGCTTGTTCCTATATTGGTAGTACATTAAATGTTTTGACTTGATTTTAATGATCTTATTGCCATGTTTGCTTTAACCGTTTTTTTTTTCCAAGCACCGAAAAATGTATTTTAGAATTACAAGTGTGTGTCTACATTGGTACTCATTAATACACTTAAAAGCAATAGTCACGTATTCTATGGCTCTGGCATGCACTTTTTTAGTAAATGTGTGTTACTTTTTTAACAACTGTAAGAGTTCTCACGCTGTAAAAATATGCTGATAAAAGTCCATTATAAACAGAAAATAATTATTTTATAAACCATCATGCCACTCACTACCCATCCATCCATTGTGACATTTTTTTATTCTTTAAATGTAAGAATAATGTTGCCTTTATTTTATTTCCTGTAATTCACATTTATTTTATGTTTACTTGTGGTTTAAGCTTGAAAACATGGTTTTCTTGGTGTTACATGTATCCTCTTGTCTCTTTTACAAACCACTGTGTTGGTGATCTAAATGATTTATGATTGAAATGTAACATTTTGTATTTAAAAGCTGTTGTGCTATAGTATGATTCAAGCATAAAAAAAATGTATATTTTTGTCAAGACAGCTGTATATATTTTAGTTTTTGTCATTTTTATTTGCACTGATTTAGTCATGTATTTAAGTGTATATGTGGATATCAGAGTTGTGATATAATATAAATAATAAAATTTTGTGAAATAAATCTGGTTTAAGTGGTATTTAGTTGTAAAAATCACATGGTACAGTAGGTTTAATTGTAAAAGATTTTTCATGAATGTTTAAAGTCTAACAATTGAAGGTATATGCAAAAGAAATGTTTAAAAACAATGTTTAAGCTATATTGTTATATAACTACATTATTTTATTTCATTTGATATCTGTTACAAAGATTTTATTGAATACCTTTTTATTTATTTATTTTTTTTATTATTTTTTTTATAGACTATGGTGTAACAGGTGCTTATACTTTGTGTCGGTATCCCGAGCATCAGGATACCGACACCAAGTATAACTACAAAAAAAAACACAAACGCGTTATTAATGATTATAATTAAAAACCACCTTTACAGTGACGGCGGAGATTACCGAAAGTAGTGGTACCTCTGCTGTACCCGAATCTGCTGGATGCCGCTGTCTGATTGTGACGTCACTGAAGACGTCCGCATCTGTTTAAACAGGTATGTTAAGCATTAGGGTTAGGGTTCGTCGGGAACTTACCTCACGTCCAAATCAGCCGCCGTTATCCACCATCTTCGCATTTAGCAGCGGTCGCATGCCACTACATTCGATAATTTCCCCTGTCGCTTTACAGGTAAGGGTACATTTTAATTATATCGTTAGTAATCTGTTAGTATTTTTTTGTTGGATATATTGGGTGTCGGTACCCACAGCATCGGATCACCGTACCCCACCCGGTGTAACTTTTACTCCAAAGACCATTACATTGGGTTCTTTTTCTGACAGAATAAGCTCAATGAGGGATTATATAAAAGTTTTATTCATATAAATAATACAAATAAAATCTGACTTATTTTCAAAGTGATGAGCTATTTTCCAATGTTTTACAGAATATTGTGTTACATAATCTCAAATTTGACACTATAACACATTTGTTTTGTTAATACTTTCTTTAAACAAATTGCATGTTTTTAATATAATATGTAAATACCATTTTAACATTTTTGTTACAATATACATTACTTTAATTACTAAGTTATCATGGCATTATATGCCTTATTGTCCTGACTAAATGTCATGTATAGGTAATTTGCCCCTTTTTTCATAGTCTAGCCTAGTGAATTCTATAGAAACAAATTTTTAATGTTCAATCTCTGGGTTGTTATAATTGTACCCTTAATGTAGTAAACTATATTTGTTGATTTTGTAGAAACCCATTATAATGAATTAAGATATTCTTCTATGGTTACTAAACCTAGGGCCAAACTGCTTCTCCTTTCGGGTAGATAGATGTGTGATGTGCTTCAAGCATGCAGAAACAATTGCCAGTGTGGACATAGCCTAACAGGCATATATGCAGCAGTATACCGTAGATGAAATCACTACTATCCTCATTATTTAACATTATCCAAGTACCATGAGAATATCAACATTATCCATGACATTTTTGTCTGCATAATTAACATAAGTATTTTGCTCTATAGCATTATATTCACTTTACATTTTGCACAAAGTGTATTAAGATGCATGATTTCCATAGTATGCTGGAGTTGTGACTTTGGTCCCCACTATATGTTATAAACTGAGTACTCACTATATGTGCTACTAATCCTAATTTATGTTGTGTATTTTTAATTATAGCATGTCTATTAGGACCCCATACAAAAAGGATTTAATTTACAAGATCTGGATGGCAAGACAAAATCCTAAAAGGTGTCACTGTCTTGATAGTTGTTACATGCACGTGTAATTCTAGTCCTATTTTCTTATTAACAGTAGCCTACACTAATAGGTTATTTCCCTAAATAGCTATGTATAGACAGGAAAAAACACCCCTGGAATGTATGTTTCAGCTCCTCCTTCCCCTTTGTCCCCCCCCCCCCCTGTATCTACTTGTAGGAGTGTAAAGTCATGACCAAAAGTTTTGAGTGGCACAAATATTATTTTTCATAAAGTCTGCTGCTTCATTTTTTATGGTAATTTGCATATACTCCAGAATGTCATTAAGAGTGATCAGATGACTGTGCCATGACAATGAACTTTATCCCAAAACCAACATTTCCACTGCATTTCATCCCTGCCACAAAAGCTCCAGCTGACATCAGGTCAGTGATTCTCTCATTAACACAGGTGAGAGGTTGAAATAAAATATCATAGGTAGAGGTCTACTAAAGGTAGATTTGATATTGTTAAAATCAATATTTTTTTTCTGATTTACACTTAGATTCCGTGATTAGGAAATCAATCACAGGTAAATCGACCAACAATCGTCAGTTTTGCAAATCTCGAGAAACTATAACCAGAAATCGACAAACCACTGAAATCTACAATCTTTTATTGATACATATAGAACAGGTGACTCTATGAAAGATTAATTTAATTTTTAAAAAAGTTTTCATTGGTTTTAGACATGCATGTGGATAAAACAGGATGCTTTCCAAAAAGTGTAATGCAAATGGGATGAAAGTAGTGGTTATGATAACACTAAACACAATGGTTTGTCATACCCATTTACATGTGTTTACTAATGATAAGGAATAATGCATGCAATTACCCAAGTGGGTTTAAGTCTTTAATTGGTTTTTTTTTCCTAGTCACTAGAAATTTGGAAGCCTTTAAGTGGTTAATTCAGATGTGATCACTGTGGTTATACTCAAAATTAGCAGCTATTACTACTACATCATTAACATAACTGCTTCGAGGGGTTTGAATATTCAACTTAATATTCATATTAATCACAGTGATAACTGAATTAACCAAGCTTTCAAATATCTACTGATGTGATAATAAGCCAATTAACACTCCTGGGAAGCTCCACCCACATAGACACAAAAAAATGCAGGATGATTTGGAATACACATGGCAGCCCTAGGAGGATAGCCATTGTCAAAGTATTCCAGCCTGTTTGAATAGAATGGAAAACTCCATGGATTGAGAGTTTCCCTTATTTCAATGTACTAATTCATTTCAAAGGGGTTTGAACATATAAGGCTCACGCTGGAAACACCATTGATTTGAATGGGAAATGCTCTGATATTTTTAAACATCACTGGTGAAATACAGTTTTAATTTGATGGAAAATTATAAAAATCACTGAAGAAAGAAAGAAAATCACTGCTTCACTGATTAGAGAGTTAGAGCAAAAAGAAATCCTTTTCTTGTAATGTTTAGTGCTTTATATTATAAGGAAGTTTCAAAATCCACAATTAGTAGATGTGTCTCATATATGTCAATTGTTAACTGACAGCCTTAATCCTATTACCAATAATAGTTGTAATAAAATGTCAATAATTTAAGTACTTTACAATCACATTTAAAATGTAATATTGGTTTAATAGCCGTACCATAATGCAGTGATGCATGGTACTAATATCCCTTTAATAGAGTCTCTCTTACCACTACCTCTTTTTCATGCCCACTAACACAAAGACTGTGATGATCAGCGCTGTCAAAGCAAAGCATATCTTGACCACATAAAAAGGCACCAACACCTCCAAACAAACAGAGCAACACACCAACTTGAAAAAAATTGAAGGGGGAAACAAAAATTCGGTATCCTTAGTAGCTTGGCACTCCTTAGCTGTATAAAATATAGCAGATGACAAGTAGTCGTGCCGCTTATTGTGGCCAGATGGGATATCCAAACGAGCTCACCAGACCTTGCTGCTGCTGAGGTGAATAGCCCACACACAGTTTAACTGAATGTTAGGTTTCTAGGCACCAAAGAAAACGCCGTCAATTTACCCAGGAGCTAAATGTTCACCACAATAATACCACTCCTGTGACGACTAGCAGAAAATAGAAAACATTAGGCTGAGTATTTTCTCCACATGTCCCATGAATCTTAACATGAAGAATATCTGTACAAATAAATATAACTCAATTACCAACATACAAGTCCCCGAACACGGTTCATTACAAAGTAACTTCATTAGAGGGAAAATGACATGTATCAGTCGTTGCAGATTGCAGTGCTTTCCTACCACCACTGTGGTCATTTAATGGACAAACAGCTCGCCACCAAATGACCTAACACAAACCCCTTACCCACCAATGAATCCATTCTTGGTACAGTCACAAACCATCTCCAGTGAGGTGAACCCCATTTTGTCTGAACCAGGGATCCTATTTTACTACACTTATGGGGTGTAGACATGTTCACTGAATCAGGGGGTATTCCAGTACCACTCCCCTGAAGCTCCTTAACTAAAGGCCAATGGACCTGTTTTGTTTGTGGCCATCGCTTCCCTGACAGCAGATCCTATGGATGTATCTGGCCAGCACAAATTACCACTGGCCATTTAAGTTTGATCACTCCAGACTGATTTTAATCTTCGACTTGATGGATCCGCTGTAATCAAATCATCCTCTCCTAGAAGCTCGACAAGTATTTCGGGAGGGCCATGAGTCAAAACCTTTGAGACTACGTGGCCGTAGATCCGGCCACTGCATGGTTCTAAGTTACCCAAGGGACGCTTGTACTCCCTCTCTGGTCCAGAGACCAAATCCATGCAGGATTACATTGATGAAAACCTGGAGAAAGGCTTCATCAGGCCATCCAAATCTCCAGTAGGCGCGGGATGCTTCTTTGTTCCCAAGGACTAAGACCCTGTATCGACTACCGAGGGCTGAATCTCATCACAGTCAAGAACACCTGTCCCCTTCCTCTCATCTCCGTACTATTTGATCAACTAAGAGGTGCAACTATCTTCACAAAAATCGATCTTCGTGGTACATATAACCTCATACGTATTAGAGCAGGTGATGAGTGGAAGACGGCATTCAATACGCTTTCTGGCCACTACGAATATCTGGTCATGCCGTTTGGTCTTAGTAACGTGCCTGCAGTATTCCAGGACCTGATTAATGAGGTGCTACGTGAGTTCCTTGGACATTTCGTTGTTGTCTATTTGGACGACATCCTCATATATTCGAAGTTATTATCAGTACATCAGGGTCATGTCAGACAAGTCCTACAAAAATTGTGAGAACACCATCTCTATGCTCAAATTGAAAAATGCGAATTTGAGGTTCAGAAAGTGTCCTTTCTAGGTTATATAATCTCCTCGGAAGGATTCTCAATGGACCCAACCAAGGTCCAAACAATCCTGGACTGGGTACAACCGAATAACCTCAAGGCGGTCCAGAGATTCCTGGGATTCGCCAATCATTACAGAAGATTTATTTGCGGCTTTGCTGATATTGTGGCTCCTATTGTCGCCTTGACTCGCAAAGGAAGCGATCCAGCTAACTGGTCACCCCAGGCAATAACTGCATTTGAAACCCTGAAGAAAGCCTTTGTGTCTGCTCAGGTCCTTAGACATCCGGATCCTAAGGTACCGTTTATTCTTGAAGTTGATGCCTCTGACGTCGGTGCTGGTGCCATATTGTCACAGAAAGATTTCCATACTCACCGCTTACATCCATGTGCCTACTTTTCCCATCAGTTCTCTTCAGCGGAAACCAACTATGATGTGGGAAACCGAGAGCTGTTGGCAATCAAATGGGCCTTTGAGGAATGGCGACATTGGTTAGAAGGTGCTGCACACCAGATCTCTGTTATAACGGATCATAAGAATCTGCAGTATATACAGTCGGCCAAACGTCTGAACCCCCGGCAGGCTCGTTGGTCGCTGTTTTTCACCCGTTTTAACTTTGTAATCACATACCGCCCAGGTTCTAAAAATGTCCAGCAGGACGCCCTGTCCAGAAGCTTTCTGGCACTCCATGCTCCGGTTACTAGTCTAGAGCCTATTGTTCCCTTGTCTATGATCCATGCTGGGTTAACCCAAGACCTGAGCTGTGCCCTACAAAGGTTTCAAAGATTAGCTGCTGATAATACTCCAGTAGGATGCTTGTTTGTCCCAGTTCATCTAAGGAAGGCGGTCCTTGCTGAAGCACATGATAATCAGACTGCTGGACATCCTGGAGTTTTCAAAACATTGGAAATCCTTTCCCGCACTGTATGGTGTCCATCTTTTTCTGCTGACGTCAAGAGTCATGTCCTCTCTTGTGAGGTTTGTGCCAGGAACAAAATTCCCAGGACTCGCCCGGCAGGTCAGTTGGTTCCATTAGCCATTCCTGTAAAACCTTGGACACATTTGTCCATGGACTTTATTGTTGATTTTCCACCCTCTGCGGGACACAATACCATTTGGGTCGTGGTAGACCGCTTCAGCAAAATGGCACATTTCATTCCACTAACCAGGCTTCCTACCGCTCGATCTGGCCATTCTCTTCATCCAACATATTTTCTGTCTCCATGGACATCCTTCTGATATCGTTTCTGGTCGTGGTTCACAATTCATAGCACAATTCTGGAAATCCTTCTGTACCCTTCTCGGAATCAAGATCAGTCTGTCATCTGCATACCACCCTCAGTCTAATGGGCAAACTGAAAGGGTTAACCAGTCCCTTGAACAGTTCCTACGATGTTATACTTCAGAATTTCATGACAACTGGTCCTCTTTGCTGCCCTGGGCAGAGTTTGCCTACAATAACTCATCTCAGTCACCTACTCAAACTTCCCCATTCTACTGTAATTTCGGTTTTCATCCCAGGTCCAATTCTCTATATTCTCTCAAATCTGCTGGTATCCCAGAGATTTGTTCCACAGCTGCTGATCTCAAAGTAATTTTGGAAGAAAGCTCAGTCCTCCTTAAAAAGGTCCTCATTGTCTACTAAAAAAAAATTTGGATCGCCACCGTACCACCTGCTCATTCAAAGTGGGCCAGAAAGTGTGTCTTTCAACTCGAAATGTTAGGCAGCCTTGTAAGAAGCTGGTGCCTAAATTTATTGGTCCGTTCATGATTACCAAGCAGATTAATCCGGTGGCCTTCAGATTGAAGATTCCTGGCTCACTAAGGATCCCCAACACGTTTCATTGTTCGCTATTTAGGTCAGTATTATAACCGAATCAATCCCAGCCTTCAGGTTTTTCCTGTGAGAAATAGGAACATACCACAAAAATTTGTTGTCCAGAAAATTCTCGACTCTAAAAGAGTGCAGGGGCAGGTGCACTTCCTAGTACAGTGGAAGAATCGTGGGCTAGAGGAGCGGTCCTGGGTCCCGCGAAGACGACTATATGCTTCAAGACATTTGAAGGAATTTTTCTAAAAAATTTCCTAGGAAACCTGGGGGTCGGGTTCCTTAACCTCTCCTCAAGGGGGGTTACTGTCACAAGCCGCGGCGGTACTCACAGCCGCCGCAGCTCGCTTTCTGTACTCTCCGGCGTCCCGGCCGTCACCATGATGACCGGGACGTCACTTCCTTCCAACTTCCAAGGCAACGGTCGGACGCCTCTTCAGCGCAGCGTCCCGGCAGCTGGGCGCGCAAGCGCATATGGGGCAAGCAATAAGATTCAGCCTGTGGCTGAGTTAGCAGGCATTAGCCTGCAAGTGTGGATGCCAGGGCTAAGCCCTAATTGGTGGTTAGTGTAGCAGGCAATTAGCCTGCAAGTGTGCTCTATTTGGGGGCAAGCTCTGATTGGTCCATCTGGGTACTTAAGGCAGTGAGGTCTGCTGCCTCACTGCCGGTTATAGCTTCTGTTCCCAGTCTGCTGACCTGCTCTGTGCCTTGTTCCTGCCTATTGAACTTTCTGCTAATTACCCGTGTATGACCCTTTGCCTGGATTTGGACTTCGCTTGTGTATCTCGTGACCCTGACCTCTGGCCTGTTTACCGATCTTCCTGTCTGCTCGTGACCCTTGACCTCAGCTTGCTAATTAGAATTGCTGTCTGCTACCGGCCCTTGACCTCTGCTTGGACTTCACTCTGTTTGCCTGGGTTCTCCCCAGTCGGTACACACTTCACGACCCTCTGTCAGTCTGCAGTCCAGTCTGTCCCCACCATCAGGGGCTCCAGTGAACACCTGATTGGCAGAGTAGACTCCGGGTTGTGCTGTGCTGGCTGGAGGGGCTGCTAACAGCCTTGACACCCAGAACACAAATGAATGACCAGCCACCCTTATGAGTATCAGCCTCAAGCACACCTGCAAGCCAAATACCTTAATGTCGTCCGGATGGACAAATATACAGCTGCAAATAGTCACCCAGAAAGGAGGGGGTAGGGTTGAAGGGGGGTATGGTAACATATAAGAAGGTAAAAAGAACAAAAAATCTTGGATGCACGTAGCTAATCAGGCCTTTGACAAAGGAAAAAAAGGAAAAAAAAAACCTTCATGCCCTCACTACAAGTGAGAAGCAGCAAAACCTTGGGTAACCGACGGTAAATCAAGCCTGATATATGTCCAGGAAAGGCATCGGGCTACCAATAAACTAATTGCTTGAATGCTAAACAAAAAACCTGTTGTCTTTTGCGGCTGTAGCTACCCCAAACCTAATTGAATGGATGCTCTAATGTTTGGGCCAAGCTGTTAACGGCAATGGACTGCATACATCATGCCAAATCAAAATTTAGGTAAGGTGATGCATCCCCATGGAAAAAACGTGAGGGATGTAGTCACAAAGTCCTTCAACTACATGGTGTGTCATAAATTTCAAAACATTATGCACCCTATGTGCCTCTGGGTAACACTGCCTAGCAAACAATCTGTGCCTTGCAATGTGTGTCGGCTACGAGGCCTTGTAGCTATCCCTTCGCCTAATTACATTATAGCCTTTATGGCAGGGCCTTACAAAGCTGCAGCGGTAGCTGCCCCAATTCTAATTGAATGGGTGCTGAGTTCCTTGGAGCTAAGCCAATAAAATTGATGGATGCCAAATGGTAGCTCCCACTTGCAGTTTAGTAATGGAAGAAAGTTAATGTGTATCACCACTGCATTCTAAAAGTTGTATACTCTGTGCCAAATCACCTGGACATACGGACGGGTCTGCATATGAAGCGATGGAGAAAAAAGCCTGTTACATAAATGGTGCTTCTCGCACGTCTGAATTTTGGGCACACAGCGACGTCTTTGCCATACAGCCATTTAAGAAGAAACAAGCTGCAGGTGATCCCCAGGTGGTAAAACTTTCCTTAATTGTATGTTATTATATATATATAATATCCACAGCGAGGTACTATCACCTATAACGCAATGCAAAAGAAGTCGTGTCACCATGTGGCACATGTAGGACCTTGTGTCAGTGAAGTATGAACTTGTGTAAAGTGTATTGTAGTATAGCAAAAGATTCTACTCTGAAATAATCTCATTATTACCATCTAAAATAGTTTTATTATATGAAAATTAGTGTAGGTAACCAGCTGTACATTGCAGTGCACAAACATTAAAGAGCCTGAGAGATATTATGCAATGCACAAGTATTAAAGAGCCTGAGAGGTGTTATCTAAATCAATTGAAAGCACCAGGTAGTCCGCTCAGTACGACAGGGACCCATTGTATCCCCATGAAGCTAGTGTGTCATCTAAATTTTTACCCATTGTCAAGTGTAGTGAGTTAAGAACTGGACTTGAGCATGATACGTTGTTGTGGCTTTGTCTAATTAGTATTGTATAATATGCCCTCAAAATAGAAATAAGTTTATGGCACTTATAGCTGAGATAAGAGCCTCAGTATTACTGAATTATGAGTCCATAGAGCTAAGATATGTGTTTAAAAGGTCCAAAGATTGTGATTCTATTATATTTGTGTGGCTGGATCCCTTATAAATAACTTACTGTATAAGTATACTTTGTCGAAGTCAGAAAATTGGATAAAGTCATTTCAATTAATATCGAGCAAACTTGATTGTCTTTGACAATCGTTATTGGATAGCGACAAAACGTGCATAACAACTTAAATTATTAGCGCTGTGTGCCAATTTATATCATTTCAAATGAACGGATTTTGATACTGTTATCTTTGTGTATTAGAAATGTACTGATTTCTGATGCAATACCCATGGTGGATGACATGTGTTTGTGCAAGAAAGGAGGAAATGAAATCCTAAATTAAGTTAATTAATTATTTTCATCTCAGAAGTGACAAACACCTGCTTTGGCTTGAATGTCCATCAGGAGATCGTTACCTGTTAGCATGTCTTGTTAGAAGGACAGGAAACTAGGAAACCTCTTAACAATGTAGACAGCAAATTTGAGGAAATCACAGGTTAATGTGAAAGTTAAATTGTGTTAAATGCAAAATTAGATTATATCCTGATGTTAAATTATCTAATGTGATATCTGACGTTTCGGTGCCTGGTCGGATCCGGTGGCTGGACTATGCCTTGACAGCATGTGTATAAAAAGAGATCTGTCTTACCATGTAATGTATTATACCATCTGTACCTTCTATAGAGCACTAGTACAGCAAACTAGTGTAACTGTCCTTATTAGGACACTTAAAACATCACTGCTTTGATGCCTATTTACCTGCGGCAATTCGTGTGACCTACAGATTAAACTAATTTAATTCGTTATCTGACTGTTCTGAGGTTGAGCCCCAGCATTCCAGTACCAATGCCTTGCTTGCTATCTTGCAGCTCTGACCAGTGTGATAGGCCACGGAGAACCATGCACAGCAACATCCACAGCAACCCTGATCTAAAGGAAGAGTTCAGGGGTACCAGCCCAGGTGCCCAGTGAGGGGTACACTAGCAGCGAGTTACCCAGAAGGAACCGGTTCTAGGTGCTGGCAAATGAGCCTAGTGCTGGCAGCAGCAAGCCCCTCCTACTGTGTTTAGAGGGACACAGTTTGGGGTAAAGTAAAGGCACTGTGGCAAGGCAAGCCCAGCAAGTTCCCAGCAGCAAGGACAGGGTGGCATAGGAGGTCCATCCTGTCACCCTTTGATTTCTTCTTTTTTTCCAGCTAATGAAGAAATCCCACAATGTTCAATCTGCCTCCTGCAAATGTCCCACTAAAAAAATGTAATTTAAAAAAAAAAAAAAAGAAAGAAAAGTAGCAAAAATATTATTAATTCATAACTTTGTTTAATTATAATTTTTATATTTTACCCCAAAGGTAATATATAAAAAATATTTATTTTGTAAAAAATTTGGTGCATGTGTGTGTTTTATTTTTAGGTTAAGGAAACTGTGTAGTCATGTACATTTGTACCATAATGAAGGGACATTTTGAACATAACTGAGTATCTGACATTATTTGTCCCTTTTGACTGAGCTTTACATACAACACATTTTCAATCATAATGACGTGTGTGATGGGGGAGCAGGGATAAAAAGTATAGTAACTCGCATCCTATTAGTGTGTTTAACGAGGCAGTTTGTCTGTGTGATAATGGTTTCCTTTCCTCATACAGTATATGGCAGCATGGCACTTATAATCACACAGTATAGCATTCCCTCACTATTATCATATCATGCAATATCATACAAATTGCATACATAACATCCGTTATGTCTCCGTAACATTGCCCGCATCCGTCCCTTCCTCTCTCAAGATGCCACCAAAACTATCATCCATGCTCTCATCATCTCCCGTCTCAACTACTGCAACCTCCTCCTTACTGGCCTCCCCTGCTCCCGCCTTGCCCCCCTCCACTCTATACTCAATGCGGCTGCGAGACTCATCTTCCTCTCACGCCGCTCCTCCTCTGCCTCCCCTCTCTGTCTTTCCTTACACTGGCTCCCCTTCCCCTACAGAATCCTTTTCAAACTCCTCACCACCTCTTACAAGGCTCGCTCTCAGTCTACTGCCCCTTACATCTCTAACCTCCTCTCCATTCACACTCCCGCCCGCTCCCTGCGCTCAGCTAATGATCGCCGCCTCTCCTCCACTCTGATCACCTCTTCCCACTCTAGAATCCAAGACTTCTCCCGTGCTGCCCCCCTTCACTGGAATGACCTCCCTCGCTCCATTCGTCTCTCACCCAATCTGTGCTCCTTCAAGCGGGCTCTTAAAACTCACCTGTTCCTTAAGGCCTACCAACCATCCACTTAACCTCTCACCTCCTCTGGTTCTCCCCTGCCCCCTTTCTCTCTCCCTGTTGCTTCACTGGCTTCCTTATGTACCTGATTCTGTTTACCCTCCCTTAGGATGTAAGCTCGTATGAGCAGGGCCCATCTTCCCTCCTGTCTCCATACCTGTTCTTCCATTCCGTCTCTACTGTATCTGCCTGCCTGGAGTTTCTGAAGTACTGGTACTTTGTGTTTATTGTTCTGTACTGTCTTACCCTGTATAGTCTACTGTTTGTACCATGTACGGCGCTGCGGAAACCTTGTGGTGCCTTACAAATAAATGATGATAATAATAATAATAATAATAATAACATAGAGCATTAGAGAATGGGTAAATGAGCAGGGTTAGTATGAAAGTATGATAATAACTTTGATAATAAAACCTGAGTGTAAGGATTACTAATTTATTTATAATTTAAAGTAATTGCAGACCTGTGCATTCCTCGACCAATCAGCAATTCAAATGCATATCTTACACAAAAGTATGTGCGCCAGTGAATTAGCTAGAGGGGCAAAGAAAAGGCAGTGCTATGTGCGCCAGTTTTTACGTCATGTAAGTGACTACTACTGTATTCATCAAGGAATGTGTCTTTAGATCCGCTGCTTGTTGAATCCGGGCATTTGTACACCAGATTTACGTGCTTTTTTAAAAAAAATGTATGTGATGATTATGTATTTTTGTTATTTTCCCTTAATATTCAGGTATGACAATGTATATTGTATGTAACCTTGTAATGTAATCTCAACGTGTGCTTTGCTAGGTGACATGAGTCTGAACCTATGCAAGTGTCAATAATCTTTTGAAACTAGCCAGGCCCGGGATAGATAAGGATCTCGGAGGAGTTTGAAGCCCCAAAATTGTAAACCATCTAGCTACTCAAGCAGAGCAGAGGTGAGAAATTCTCTGATGTGCCCAAACATATATCTTAGTGATAGATAATTTACTTCAGAAAGCTCTGTGTCATTTTGGGAATCAATCTGACTTAATTGAAAATGTAATTCCTAAGGTGGGGGATAAGAGTCTGTAAGAAGGGTTTAAAATCTTCTGCTTTAGACATTACATTGTGCATTTTCATGAGGGGGTCTATCAACACTGAAATATTCCTTCTTTCTTAATTGTGTTCCCTGAAACACAACAAAGTCTTAACTAGTAAGTAGTTACTATGATTTTATTTACTATTTTATTTTCTGAAACTTACTTACGCAATTTATTGTATGTCTTGTCATTAACTTTTTGTAACTAAGCCATGGAAACATTTTTTGGATTAAAATACATTTAATGTAGCACATGATTGTTTCTGAACTTAGAGCCCAGGGAGGCTCATGCTACATGTGTATGTGACTTACGTGTGAAACATTTATAAGTAGTTTTGGTGAACGTAAGGATACCATAATAAATCCCTCGTGGTGGCAGAAAAGGTGTATTCATTGCTAAGGGACTAAGGTGACGCCAGACACGGCCAGCTGTTCAGATTGCTGTATCTGAGACAGGCTGGGTTGTTCGTTACAATGCACATTATATTTGCTTTCCATTCCTTAATTAATCAGTCCCAGGGATTCTAGTGTAGAAAAAGTGTAGCTCTGACTTTGAGGATAGTTGAAGCGATAGTGTTGTATAAAGCAAAAACTACAATTCATTCGGCGCTCAAAGGAATGCAGCTGACAAAAAAAGCAATATAGTGCCACCAACACTTATATAAAGAAATACAATATACAAAAAACATGGAATAATCTCACAAGCGTTTTCCCTGCGTAAACTTAAAAAGTGTACAATAATATATAAGCAACACAAGTTCAAAAAAGTCCAAATTAGTACTCAAATAAATATCCTCTTTTATTCCCAAAACAATCTCCAAAACGATTAAAAAGACAACTTCTTCAGCGATCACTTGTTATTTCAAAAAAGATAAAACCAAATATGGTGCTAGATCATTGAAAAAAGAAAAAAAGAGATTATATTCTATCCACCAATGAATAAATAAAATAAATATTATCATCATGCGAAAACACACTCCGCGTTGTGAATGCACTCACATTAGGGTTTTCACAAGCGATCCTGTAATGCAGCTTTCTATATTCTTAATTACACCACCATGTTCAGGTGATACAGCTACGGTGTACAGCACGGATAAGCTGTTCCTCCAAAGCGATTCCTTTTCAAGGGATTGATTTTCTTAAAAAAGTACAAAAAAATGAAAAGGATCTACTAGTGCAATACGTTTTATTAAAAAGGAAATATAAGCAAGAGTATGTTGCACTCACATAGCAAGTGTAAGATCTCCCACTTGTTTAAAACTGTGGAGTGGAACACTTGCAGTCCCTAAACAATAAACGCAGAACAATGCATCTGCATTGGCCAGCTGGCTTCCTGGCCTATGCTCTATCAAGAATTTAAAATTTTGCAGAGCCAAGAACAACCTGGTTATTCTACCATTGATCTCTTTATTCTCATCCATCCATTTCAACGGAGCATGATCCGTGATCAACCCAGATTTTTGGCCCAAGAGGTAATACCTTAGTATTTACAATGCCCATTTAATTTCCAAGGCTTCTTTTTCATTTCTTTTTTTTAAATGAAAGTTTTATTGAAGAAGTTCAGAATATGAAACAAATATTGTAAAATGATAAATACAAACCTGGAGACAGAACAGAAAACACTAGAGAGTGTATCAGTGTAACATAAACAAAAAAGAATAGTACATAAACCATGACGATTGTGAGAGGCATGAGATTGTCCATCCGCTGAGGTCTCCACCAAATAAAGTCCCAGCGACCCTGCATCCAAGAGAGGAGCATTTAAAAATACACATCACATCAGGTTTCAAAGGTGTATCCTATGCATGAAAATAACAAGGAGGATGATTGTATAATTGGATATCTGAATAACAGGGAGGCCAGAGGGAGGCGGGGATCCAGGGCTCTCAGACATGTATTGGGAGGTCCTGCAGAAATACTCTAGTCTCATACCAAGGTGTCTGGTGAAAACATTCCTGAAGTTGTTCTCTAAGGGGGTAGATAATATAGCTTTCTCAGGTTTCAAAAAACTACCAGTCAGAATTTTTTTCTGGAAGGATGCTTCCAACCAAACCATCTGCAGAATGAAAAACATTTGTTCCTGAAAAAGGTGAAGCGTGGGAGGAGAGCTCTGGATCTACATTTGGAGAACACACTTTTTTGCTTCCGCTGAAATCGCCAGTAGCAACTTCTTGCTCCCTTTGGAAGTTCTTGAATGTCGAGGCAAAATGCCCAGCATTGCCCATTCTGGGGTAAATGGCAGGTAGTTGACCAGTTCCTCTTTTGTGAATCTCCATACGAGGATCCAGAAGCCCCAAATAAGAGGACGAGCCCAAAAGCAATGGAACAGGTCTGTCTGGGGATCATCACATTTGGGGCAGGCAGAGCTATCAGATAGACCTATTACACATCTATGATGGGGAGACAGGTAGCCTCTATGAAATATATGGAGACACATCTCTACATAAGTGGCAGCAGAAAAGAGTCTAACAGAGGAGTCTATAGTCTGGAGTAAAACCGCTTCATTCAGTTTAGGAAAATGGCACATCCACTGACCCAAACCAGTTTTAATTTTGGTATGTTCTATAATAGTTCTGAGGAATGTGTGGTGTATAGAGATCGCTCTCTTCAGAGGAGGGGTTGATAGCAGGAGGTTATCAAGGGATTATCTCCATCAGCATCAGAAAACACAGAAATTTCATGACTAACATAGTATTGGGCCGGGATAAAGGCGAGGTCGCAAATACCAATGAAGGGGAATAACTACCTCCTGGGTATGACAAAGTGGTCGCTTGCGGGATTTATCCAGGAACTGGCCAACTGTGCGTAAGCTGCCATGCCATTTTGGAAATCAGGGTTAGTGACAAAAGGTAAGTGGAAGGATTTATAGGGGTTAAGGTGTAGTTTGTGTCTTAGTATATGCCAAATTTTCCTGAGAGTAAAAGTGGGTTATCTAGTACATGAGAAAAGGGAGTTCTTGGTCGTGGAGGTGAAGAAAGGCCTCAATGTGTAAGTGTGGGACAAATTCTTTTTCCACCGCCAAGTTGGTATATATACTTTTGTTTGCAACCAGTCTCTCGGGTAACGTAAATGTGGCGCATGACTGTGCTGGACTGCATCAGGAAAATGAATGCCCCCATTAGCTTTGGGCTTTTGAACTTTGATGAAGCAGGGTGTTTTTTCCTCCAGATAAAGGTACGGAATAGGCAATTAATGAATTGTGCATTTCGTTTTGTCACCAACAGGGGCAGCGTCTGTAGGGGGTATAACAATATGGGAAAGGACACCATCTTCAGGAGGGTCGCCCTTCCCAGGTATGAGAGGTTGAGGTATTCCCAGCCTGCCAACTCCTTTTGCAGGTTGGAGATGATCCTGCCAAGGTTAACTTTATAGAGAGTGCCCATGTTCTTCGGGAGTTGGATGCCCAGATAAAGTATGGATGTTTTAGCCCACCGAAGTGGGAGCATGTGGGCCCATGGATTTTCTGCCTACTCCACCTTAATGGAAAACTCAATTGAGTAAATGGTTTGGCAAGCATTAGTAGTTTCACTAAAAAGCTAATGCATTCAAGTTCTCACGTTCTTGAGAGAACATGAACTAATATGGTATATAAGGCACCTTTTTCAAGTTCGGACGCAACTTGCATTTATGTTACTTTTTGAAAAAAGAGCATGTAACTTGTGCATAGTTCCAACAATATTAAATACCAAGTGTATCTCAAGATTTGAATCTGGATGTAAGTATGCTCAGCCTAAACACTACTTGGTGCACATAGGGCCACAGAACAGACTAAAAAGGTTTCATACAATTTTTTTTAACACAAAATAAAAGAACAACTGATAATGGTATAACCATTTATAGGAATATTTTACACATTATATAAAGATGATTTTGATGCGTAATGTCTATACAATGCATATTTATAGTCTATCTTAGTTGCATACAGATGTTCTTTGATAGCTGTTGACACATATACGTGTACTTTTTATTTCATGTACAGTAGACATTCCAACATCCAGATAAATGTATTTTATAGAGGAAACAGGTGACAATAATTGATTTTTTTTCTCTGCGTTCTGATGGGACTTTACATTGAACATATGTACTGTACATATCCAGCAGTGGGTTTTCTGTCGCAATACGGCATGTTCCATATAGGCAGAGTGCACCTAGGTCCGTATTCAACAAGAGACTTTTTTTCAGATCCACTTGTAGTTGAATATGGATGTGCATATGCCCAATTTATGTGCATTTTTAAAAAGCCGCACAATACATTCATTTTGATTTAATTGATGAATCAGGCCCATAGTTACTAACATTATATAAAGTAATATTATATTTATTTACATGCTTAAAAGATAACAGCATCCAAACATTCTCATGTGTAGTATGTATCTGATCTATCTGCCAAATCCACGTTTTAAATTGAGTGGAATGTTTAACTTTTGACCATTGTGATATTAATGGACTAAGAAAATAAATGATTTTTTTATGGTAGAACAAAATAAGCTACAGACCAATGTGATATTCTGTGCAGTGATTAATATAACATGTTTTCAGTGACATACAATACAAATATATCCGCACACATATTAAGTTTTGATTAGATTTAATAATCATTTTTATATTTATTTGTACCAGAATATATAGAAAACTAGTTTGTTAGCAAGCCATTTTATTATTTTCAAGTAATTTTTTCCCCCGATTTAGATAAACCTATGATTTACCATTTTTTTTTCATGATGAAAAAGATGTCCTTTTTATATTTTATGTAAATGTGTAACAGATTCCTTATCACAATAAATATTCTAGGCTACTGAATTATATTTATTCAAAAAGTTAGATACATGCAAAATAATTAGCAGAAAATGCAAGTAATACAATTGAGAGCAAAATTCTTAAATTTTAATAACACTATACTGACACTAGTGCTTTTGTGATATTGGCCCAATTAATCTCATTAGACCAGAGAAAACACAATAAAGCAGAGGACTACACAACTGACTCCTAAAATTTGCATATGTTTACATGTGGTTTAAGCTTGAAGACATGGTTTTCTTGGTAGTACACGTTTACTCTTGTTTCATTTACAAAACACAGTGTTGGTGGACTAAATGACATTAATGTTTCTGAAATGTAATATTTTGTATTTAAAAGCTACTGTGCTATAGTATTATTCAAGCTAAATGTATTTTTTGTCAAGAGAGCTGTATATAAATTTGTTTTGTCATTTGCACTGATTTCAGTCATGTATTTGAGTGTATACGTGGATATCAGAGGGATATACAGAATCAAACATTGAATATCTGTTATGATTCCTAGCGAACTCAGGAAGCGGCAACAGAAGTGTAAAAACCAAATGTCTTTATGTAGGCAAAATATATGAACAAGGGTTCAGTTCATGGAATATGCAGATTTTCAGGTAGCAGCATAAACAGGTATAACTCTAATACACAAATATGAATAGGTGTGATGAATGGCAGGAAGGTCCACAGAGCAACAGGTTCCAAGCAAAGACAGATACAGTTAAAATGCAGGAACAACCATAGAGTTACCCTATTGCCAGGATGAGGAGTCTGTCCAGGGAAGCAAACAGAGTAGCTGAGTCCAGAGACCAGGCAGAGGTCTGGGCAACAAGAGTTCAAGCTGAAACCAGTATCCAGGCTGAGTTCAGGGTCACAAGCAAACAAACATAAACTGGTAATCAGGCCAAGGTCAGGGCAACAAGAGTTCAAGCAGTATCCAGGCCGATTTCAGGATCACAAGCGAATAAGCGTAAACCGGAAATCAGGCAGAGGTCACAATGGGAGATCAAGAAGCAGTAGAACAACACTGGAAGAAACATGCAGCAGCCAGGGATTACAATGAACTTCACAAAGCACAGATTGAGGCCGGTATCTGAAGCAGTGAGACAGGTGTAGTTCTAATCAGGCAAGAAGATTAACTTCTACAGGCATTGTGTACAGTTCAGGGGCAGAACAGCAGCACCTCCGGTGGATTTGAGGTACTGCTGCCACATACAAAATATAGGCAGAGTCATAACAATATCCTAAAACGCAGGGGAGGGCTGGAAAATTTTAACCCGGGGGGTAAGACTCGACTCAGCAGCCTATTAGGAACATTTTAAAGGAAAAAAAATCTAGGTGGCCTAGTGAACAAGCCCAAGGTAACCCACTATGGGACCAGTCGGAGGGCAGGTGCCCCCCAGTCCAGCCTGCCCCTGCTGAACAACACCCGAGATGGTATTTTCAACCACCATAAACCAGGCATAAATTGAGTGACTTTTGTCGAAGTCAGCAAATTGGATAAAGTCATTTCAATTAAAATCGAGCAAACTTGGTTGTCTTTGTCTGAAAAGATGCATACGATACGCTACGACGTACAAGGGCACGCTACGGCATGGAAGGGCGTACGCAGCTACAACACGTGGCAGCAACAGTATTTGGTCTTTTACCATACATTCGCACAAACACGCATACTTGTAAAATAGTACACATTAATGGTAGTTGCAACACATAGTCATTTATGTCAAAATATAGTAGTATTTATGTGTTATAATATGAGTTATATGCACTTTAGTGAAATATATGGAACAGGTTGAAAGAATCATATCATATGTGGTATCATAATAAACCTCTTAACATTTGCTACTGTTTGGTTCACTCTGCGAAGGAATCGCAGAGTGCATACACAAGTTATGAATGATAGGGAATTATGAACTACTTAAGACTAAGGAATCTTGGCGGGAAGAGCAGAGCATACCCCCTGGAGAGATGACCCCCTCCTTTGGATTCCTTAGGATGAACTAGCCAATGATTGACAACCCCTTGGACCTTCCTGAAACTTGGACCAATAGAAGCAAGCTATA
The DNA here is from genome assembly GCF_038048845.1 of Mixophyes fleayi. NCBI lineage: Eukaryota > Metazoa > Chordata > Amphibia > Anura > Limnodynastidae > Mixophyes > Mixophyes fleayi. The sequence goes on from NC_134402.1 coordinate 236,019,750, forward strand.
CCATCTTCATTGTATTACTGTATTTCTGTGTGCATATAAGCAGCAGCTTCACATCTAGTGTTCAGACATCTTGTCCCCAGACTTCAGGATTGAATGACTGCACACTGGATCCAGAGCGCCTGCGATAAGTAACGGCTGTACTTATTATTATTTTGCTTGAATTATTCTGCTACTTTTTGAGAATAAATCTTTGTGCTTTGGAAACACAAATCGAGGTTCGACAATCGTTATTGGTAAGCGACAATATGCACTTAACAATTTAGGGTCTCGTGAGCTTTGGAGGTTTCGTTGCCGGACGATACGCAAGACCAACGGATTTTGGTTCCGCAACAAAGGGTGGAGACGCGTCATATACGGGTAAGAACGCAATGTGTTCAAAACCTGAATTTTACTCTGTGTTGTGAAACCGAATGTCCGTTTTGCATTATCTAGGGCACGCTAACTAGAACCTAGGGACAAAAGAGAAAACTGTTTCTTTTACTGTCATTGTGCATTTTAACTGTATTGCATTGCTTAGCGTATGTGTATTTCCTGCTGTGCGTACGCGAGCTTCCGGTAGATTTGCCACGTGGTTAAACAATCGTTTTGATAGTTATTATATGTGCATAGTATAATTACTTGTGAAAACCTCTGAGACATTATAACTGTTGTTGGGAACTTTTGATTTTCTGCGCAGAAAAGGTGTATAGTGTGTGATTTTGTAACGTAGATACACTGTTTACTATTCATTGTGCTCAGTTGCTGTCTGACGAGGCGGATTGCCCAACTGAAGGACGGTATACAGGGCAGGTATACCGAATGCGAAAACGTGGTTTTCGCAAAGCGCTACCAATAGATCGCAAGGTTTGCTAATAACTAGTATTGGTAGGCAGTGCGATCTAACCGCACGACAACCATTAGTGCGAATTGGTGAAGCAGCTAGGAGAAATTATATTGGAAAGGCTGGTTGATTGTATCGACTTTGTTCTCCCAGTTATAATAAACTCAACAGATTTTTTTTTTGTGGTTTAGCCAGGGTATCGAGGAGCTGATAGCCCTTGGGTCCCACAGTGATATTGTCTGTGTTAGGGGTCCTTGTTTAATACAAGAGGAAGCGAGTGGACGCGGCTTGAGCAAATACGTCCACGGCCAGTAAGAGATCTCTAGCGGTAGAGTGTTTGTAGCAAATTGTTGAAAGTGTTTTTGGAAGTGTGGTCTGCATAGATTGGTGTTGTTCAACATGGGTGCTAAGCATACGCTAGAGATGGCCAGTGTACTGCCTAAGGAAGGTCCTATTGGTTCAGCGAGATTTCTCATGTGTAAGAAATATGGTGCATACGCAACTGCGTATTGCGACACGTGGGTCAAGATGACCAAAGATTGTGATAGGCCTTTCCCAACAATAGGGAGTTTTAATGCAGAGGTACTAAATACTGTAAAAGATAAAGTATGGTTGATTAAGTCAACGAAAAAGAGAAATAGACATAATGATTGTTTAAAATTGTGGCAAATGGAAGGTAACACGTGGCAGAGCAGCGAATGCACAGCGGAAGTAGGCATGGCGAAAAGCGCTCGCAGGGCGGAAGTAGCTGTTGAGAAGCGTGGCGGACTCAGCGCAAGCGCGCCCCCGCCACCTTATGTGGCGGGAGGGATAAGTACAGCCGTTATTAAAACTTAAAAAAGAGAAATTGCTAAGTTGTATCCTGTTTTAAGCCAGTTTAAAACAAGTGTATCAGAGGATGAAGATGAACCCACTGTGATTTCGGCCATTGCTCATGCTGTTAATATGCTAGAGGTTCAGCGTAAGTATGGGAAAGGAGCAATGGCTGAGATAGGTGAGAGTAGTGTGATCACTAGGAGTGATAGCGTTCTAAATCTTGAAACAGCAGATCCGATAGTGACTTCTGAAACCAGTGAACCAGTGGGTGCGTACCCAGTCCGCACAATATCAGTTCCCAATGGGAAACCGGATAAGGATGGTGTAGTTCCTTTAAGAAATGTTACAATGCATTGTCCCTGGACTAGATCAGAATTACGTTCCATTATGACTGAATTCCCAGATCCTAGAAAAGAGATGGCTAAATGTCAGAAGTTTGTTAAAGACTTAGGAAATGCACACGAACCAACAGATAAGGATTGGTGGGTAGTGTTGAGGGCGTGTCTTCCTCCCAATACTAACGTACAACAATTCATCAAAGATTGTTCGTTGGAGGAAGATGACACCTTGACGGATGAGATTAATCAAGAGAATATAGAACAAATTGTTAAACATTTAGCCATCTATTTTTCAGTAGTAACGAATTGGAGTAAAATTTTCACCATCAAGCAGAAAGATAGTGAGACAGCAGCAGATTACTTCGTTAGAGCTATATCAGCGATAACACGGTTCACTGGGATATCAAACTTAGGTGAGGACCCACATCACAGAGAGGTAGCTGTAGGAGTATTAATGGATGGCCTTAGAGAAAATTTAAAGACGAGAGTACAAACCACATTACCTAATTGGAGAGGCATCACAGTAGATTCTCTTAGGGAGTCTGCTGTAGAGCATGACAAAAACCTTTTTAGGAAAAAGGAAGAGAAAAGTGATAGGTTAATGACGGTGAGTATACAGGCTCTAGAGGGGATGCATACATGACCACCAGCATACAACCCACATAATAATAAACATAGAGTGATCAGATGTTTCAATTGTAATGAAGAAGGACACTTTAGGAGGGATTGTAAAAAGGACAGATACAACCTTAGAGGTGGGACACATAGATATCCTCCACGGAAGAACTCACATAGACTAGAAGACTCACATCTACCCGCACATATTATAACAGCAAATATTGCGCGGGAAAATGATAGTCAGCGCTAGGGGTCAGGTCATACCTGTAATCTACAGCCAGGGAGGTTAACTGAGAGTCAGAGTGAAGAACCAACAATGATAGTTGACATAGCTGGTAGGAAACAAACCTTTCTTTTAAATACAGGGGCGGCCCGATCTGTGATAACCTCTCCTTTCAATCTACAGGTGACCAGTAAAACTATTCCAGCTATGGGAGTAACGGGAAGAGTGTTACATTATCCACTAACTAAACCTGCTGAAGTTACTATCGGGCCCCTGCATACCAAGCATTCGTTTCTCTTGGCTGCGGCGGCTCCTACTAACTTGCTGGGAAGAGACTTGTTATGTAAAATGGGATGTGTCATATACTGTACTTCTGATGGTGTGTTCTTAGATATACCGGAAAAGGTCGCACATGAGGTACAGGATATATTGGACACCCCTCAAAGGTTAATGTTACACTCTCCTGTTGTAGAACAAAGTCCATCTCAAGTAAAGGGGATGTTGCTGGAAATACCAGGTTCACTATGGACCAGAGATGGACAGGACACTGGACTGATGGCAAACGTAGCCCCTGTCATGGTCAATCTAAAAAGTGGTAGGATAGCTCCAAAAATCCCACAGTATCCATTAAAACCGGAGGTGGAACTAGGGGTATATCCTGTTATTGAGAGGCTGTTACAACAAGGGATTTTAATTCGTACAGCCAGTACAGCAAATAGTCCCATTTTCCCTGTGAAGAAGAGTGGGGGGAGGGGCTATAGATTAGTCCAGGACTTAAGGGGAATTAATAAAGTTGTTGAGAGCCAATTCCCCGTAGTGCCGAATCCAGCTGTCATCCTCATGCAGATTCCACCGTCTGCTAGTCACTTTACTGTCATTGATCTATGTTCTGCTTTCTTCTCAGTCCCTCTTCACCCTGACTGCCAATACCTTTTTGCATTCTCCTATCGGGGAGTGCAATACACATGGACCAGACTGCCCCAGGGGTTCATTGACAGCCCCAGTATTTTCTCCCAAGCCTTACATGACTGTTTGCAATCCTTTCAACCCCACAATGGGTCTGTTCTAATTCAATATGTGGACGATTTGTTGCTGTGCTCTGATTCTTTTATGTCATGTTTACATGATACTAAATTGTTGTTACTTCATCTTTCACAAACAGGGCACAAGGTGGCAAAGGATAAATTACAGCCATGTCAGACTAAGGTCAAATACTTAGGACACTGCCTCACTAAGGGACTAAGACACCTGACAACCGACAGGATTGAGGCCATACAACACATGACTCTGCCGCAGAGCCAGAAGCAGATTCGTACTTTTCTAGGGATGTGTGGATACTGTAGATCCTGGATCCCAGGTTTCTCTATTCTGGCATTACCATTGCAGGAGCTAGTCTCTTCGTCAAAACCAGAACGTGTTGTACACACAGAAGAGTCAGAGCAAGCGTTCTTTAATCTTAAAGATAGTCTGACTAGAGCACCTGCATTGGGAATATCTGATTATGAAAAGCCTTTTGAGCTATACTGTACAGAAGCTGATGGTTGTGCAGCAGGTGTCCTCACACAGAAACATGGTGACGCTAGCAGACCGGTAGCATACTACAGTGCACAATTGGACACTGTGGCAAGATCACTCCCAACATGTCTCAGAAGTGTAGCAGCAACTGCTCTTCTGGTAAGTAAGAGCGAGGACATAGTATTAGGACATAATTCAACTGTCTATACACCCCATGCTGTATCAGCTCTGTTAAATTCAGCCCAAACCAGACATGTTTCTTCAGCTAGATTCACAAAGTGGGAACTAGCCCTGATGGCACCCTCAAACATCACCATCAAACGATGTAGCACCTTAAATCCAGCTACATACCTTCCATATGTGTCTCTAGAGACACAAAGGGTGGGAGATGAGGAGACCCTGGTTGATGATGAGTTAGGCAAGAATACTGACACGCATGACTGTATGGAACACCTGAATAAGACCTTTACTGCAAGGCCCGACATACGTGACACCCCCTTAGAAAATGTAGGTTTTACGTTTTATACAGACGGGAGTTGTCATAGACAGACAGAGACAGGAGAGCTATGTACTGGTTACGCTGTTGTAGACGATCAGGATGTGGTAGAAGCTGAACCCCTTGGTCCACCTCACTCAGCCCAGGTGGTGGAACTAGTAGCATTAAGGAGAGCGTGTGAGTTGGCAGAGGGTAAATCAGCCAATATATATACTGACTCTAGGTACGCCTTCGGGGTAGTGCACGATTTTGGGGCCCTTTGGCATCTTAGAAACTTTACGACAGCAGCAGGTACACCAGTGGCACACTCACAACACATAAAAGGACTTCTGACAGCGATACAGTTACCCAGAACAGTAGTCGTCATAAAGTGCAAAGCCCATACCTTTGAAAAAGACCCAGTGTCACTGGGCAATAACAGGGCGGACGAAGCTGCTAAATGGGCAGCAGGGCAACCTATGACTGTATCGACCGAGACTATGATGGGTTTTCAGACATTAGACATGCAGAAATTAATTGAAATGCAAGATTTGTGTTCCCTGCAGGAAAAGGCGGTCTGGAAGGCGAAGGGATGTGGTCAAGAGTCCTTTAGGACTCTGGAGGGATGGACAAGGTAAGCCTGTAGCTCCCCGAATGTACTATCCAAGCCTGGCTGAAGCAGCACACGGCCTGACTCACCTGGGTAAAGAAGGTATGTGCAAACTGGTGAGAGCATACTGGTGTGCTCCTGGATTTTCCTCACAGGCTGGTAAGAAGGCAATGTCATGTCTTACTTGTTTGAGGAAAAATGTCGGGAAAACTATTCCAACTGAGCCATCCCACATCCCTCCTACAGATGGACCTTTTCAGGTAATACAAATTGACTATATCCAATTACCACCGTGCAGGAATCTAAAGTATGTGTTAGTTTGTATTGATGTGTTTTCCGATTGGGTAGAAGCATATCTGGCAGCCACTAATACTGCTGTGTTCACTGCAAAGAAAATTTTACAAGACTTTGTATGTAGGTTCGGTATCCCTAGAATCATTGAAAGTGATAGGGGTACCCACTTTACTGGTGATAGCTTCCAAAATATGTGTAAACTCATGGGAATCGGTAGCAGACTTCACACCCCTTACCGACCACAAGCCAGTGGTAAGGTGGAGAGAGTAAATGGTACTATAAAGAACAAGCTTGGTAAGGTAATGGCTGAAACTGGGTTGGCATGGCCAGAGGCTTTGCCATTGGTCCTCCATAGCATTCGGACCACTCCTAGACCTCCTCTTAATCTGTCCCCCTTTGAGATACTGTTCGGACGACAACCTCATTTGATCGTAAGTCCACAAGACGACTTGAAGTGTAATAATGAAGTGACTGTACAATATCTTATAAGAATGAGTAGACAGCTAAAGCAACAACAAAAACTAAAAATGCTGTCACCTGGTATGCCAGAAACGAACTGTCATGATGTTGAACCTGGAGACTATGTTATGATCCGCAATTTCTTACGTTCAGGTTGTTTAACAGACCGTTGGGAAGGCCAGTACCAAGTGTTGCTGACCAGTACTACATCACTGAAGGTTGCAGAGAGAGACACTTGGGTCCATTCCACCCACTGCAGGAGAGTCCATAATCCGGAGAAAGTGCAAGATAAAACTGAGACCGACGACATAGATCTGTCACTTGTGAGTCTGTTCCGAGAGACCTAAAGCCTGCAGTCGAGACACCTGAACCAGAGACGTTGCCCCAGAACTATCTTTCCAGCGATGGAGTGGCGGTTTTTGTTCTTCTTTTGTTCCAGGATTTTCCTTGTTTTTACTCTTTCTAGGACATTCTATTTTTGTGAAGGAGGACGGAGGAGGGTTCTGGTAGTGATGCGGATGAGATGGAGGCAGAGGAAAAGTTATTAGGATATTCAGAGCAGCCCATTATCAAGCTTGGTCCGGGGGTTATGAAAAGGTCTGATAGCTCAGGAACTCGGAGGCAGTGTGAGGGGCTATTGTCTGATGAGTATTGTATCTGCAAGTTCTGCGACTCCCTAGTTGAAGAGAGATGCATCCAACGATGCCAGTCCCCCAGTACTCTGAATATAGGCGGGCATCCTTTGGAGGATTATCACTCCCTGGTGGGTAAGGTGCTAAACCAAACCGAGTGTTGGGTGTGCTCTCACGTTCCGCAAGGGCAGCATAATATAGGACTAGTGCCATTCCCTCTAAACATATCCGAAGTACTCGAATTGAGGCGTGGGAGGCCCATAGACGGGAGGTACAATAACACTAGGTCCCCTAGTCTGACGTTTCGACAATACTCCATAGGCAGATCTTTGCTGTGCCTAAATATCTCTCATGCAAAACGTCTGGAGAATTGGGAAGCTGACCCATCAGATCAGACATTGGCTCGCCACACTCATTTTAGAGGGAGACTCACAAGGTCACCAATAGGCAGGAATGTTGATGGAAGTCACAAACTAGGGCGTATAACCAAACATAAGAAAGTAGCCATTGGAAAAGTCTTTATAGATAATTGTAAGAATGTCATCCATGCCGACACGTGTCTGGAGCAAATGGAGACACTAGGCATGAGTAGTTTTATCAAAACTCTGTGTGATATAATTAATGGGCATACTGTTCCTTATGTTCTCCCTGATGATGTGTATTTTGTTTGTGGAAGGAAAGCTTATTCCTGGGTGACTCCGAGTTCCAAGGGCTTGTGTTTCTTAGCTAAACTGGTTCCTGAAATCATGACTATTACTCATGAAGAAATGGTTGGTATTCACAAGACTACATCACCACCATACATACACACACAGTATGAACACCGTGGCAAGAGAAATATGATTCCTGGTGAGGAACCCATAGCTACAAAATTGATTAGTGAAACTGCTGGTTTTCAAGTTATGGTTGCTCTAGACCTCATCAGGACCGCTCGGGGAACATTAAACTTTAAATATATCCAAGACCTAGCTAAATTAATAGATAATATCACCGAGATGTATGATGACACTTTCAGGTATACTGGAAGGGAGCTACAAGCGTACAAGAAGGAGTTGGTGCAACATAGACTGGTACTAATTTATCTCACCTCTATTACTGGTGGGTACTGTGTGACACTGGCCACCCAGTTCGGTGTAAAATGTTGCACGTACATCACCAATAATACCGATTACCCTAAAGAGGTTATAGACCGGAAGATGGATGAAATTTTGCAACTGAAATGGGAATTTCAAAAGAACCATAATTCTTCGTTATATGAGGTCGGGGAAAAGGTGGCAGATTGGTTCTCGTGGTTGAACCCTGTGAAATGGTTCTCTGGTCTGGCAGAGTGGGTACAGGAAATGGTTGCTAGTGTAGGTAAGCTCCTTCTCCTTATACTGGGTGTCATCTTAGCGATTGGTTTATGTGTCAAATGTGTTCCTACTGTGTTGAAGTGTGGAAAATGATCTCCTAGGAGTAACACTGAGAAAGAGACTGAAAGGGTGGTACCAGATACCGAGATCATGATCTGTGAAGAAGTATTGTATAATCCTGAACTTGAAACGGTGATTGGGTGATAGTTTGTTACACTATCAAAGGGTGGAGCTGTCAAAGTCAGCAAATTGGATAAAGTCATTTCAATTAAAATCGAGCAAACTTGGTTGTCTTTGTCTGAAAAGATGCGTACGGTACGCTACGACGTACAAGGGCACGCTACGGCGTGGAAGGGCGTACGCAGCTACAACACGTGGCAGCAACAGTATTTGGTCTTTTACCATACATTCGCACAAACACGCATACTTGTAAAATAGTACACATTAATGGTAGTTGCAACACATAGTCATTTATGTCGAAATATAGTAGTATTTATTTGTTCTAATATGAGTTATATGCACTTTAGTGAAATATATGGAACAGGTTGAAGGAATCATATCATATGTGGTATCATAATAAACCTCTTAACATTTGCTACTGTTTGGTTCACTCTGCGAAGGAATCGCAGAGTGCATACACAAGTTATGAATGATAGGGAATTATGAACTACTTAAGACTAAGGAATCTTGGCGGGAAGAGCAGAGCATACCACCTGGAGAGATGACCCCCTCCTTTGGATTCCTTAGGATGAACTAGCCAATGATTGACAACCCCTTGGACCTTCCTGAAACCTGAACCAATAGAAGCAAGCTATACCATCTTCATTGTATTACTGTATTTCTGTGTGCATATAAGCAGCAGCTTCACATCTAGTGTTCAGACATCTTGTCCCCAGACTTCAGGATTGAATGACTGCACACTGGATCCAGAGCCCCTGCGATAAGTAACGGCTGTACTTATTATTATTTCGCTTGAATTATTCTGCTACTTTTTGAGAATAAATCTTTGTGCTTTGGAAACTCAAATCGAGGTTCGACAATTGTTATTGGTTAGCGACAATACGCACTTAACACTTTGTTGTAGAAAAATGGTGCTGCATACTTCCGGCACAACTGCAGACACTGGTAGGCTCAATGTCACAGTGCATACATGGTGTACTGGCTGCATGTGGTGTGCCAATATCCTATTAAATGACTTTAAATTGGTGTTTCTGTTTATTTGTCCACTGTCCACTAACTGCATGTTCATGAGGTACTGCTTCCTAATGAAAACATTGGCTACATTTTCATGAATTAGTACAACCCACTAAATGGCTGCCTCCACTATCTCTAAATGCTAGGTCCACTAAACGCCAAAACCGCAACTTTCATTAATTCTGCAATCCTATTCCTAAAGAAGACTTTTATTTGGGAGCATTCACCAAAGCCTTACATAGAACTTGCTACACAGGGTCAGTTTGGTTTTGTTTATTTTTTTACAGTAGTTGATACATAAATACAATTTATAAGGCATCAACATCTTACAGAGTTCTGTATAATTAGTAAAAGAAAAGGTACATAGATACAACATATAAGCGCCAAATAAAACTTTGGGAACATTCATTAAAGTCTTACAAAGAACTTACTACACAGTACTAGTTTGGATGTATGTTTATTTTCTAATACAGTAGTTGCTACATAAATAAAATGTATAAGGCATCAACATTTTACAGAGTTCTGTATAATTAGTAAAAAATACATAGAAACAACATTGGAGTGCAAAATAAAACAAAGGAGTGGTTAGAGTTTACAACTTATTCCTCAGGACACATGTGGGGCATATTTAAAGTGAAAACATGAAATTAACTACTATATTCCGGTGGTAGTCAGCATATTGATGCTGACTACCTCGACAAGACTTATCCCAACATCAGGATTCTGAAGGGCTGCTTCCCGACCTTCACCGATGACGACTCCTCTTCGCACTTCAGCAGATGAAATAAGAAGGCGGCCGCACTTGATGACGTCACTGACTACGCCGACGCGATTGTCGCTGTTGTTAAGGGGGTAATGTAAGTATGCACCCATCTACAATGTAGTTTACAAAGGTTTCCACATTGTACATGGGTACATACTTACATTACCCCCTTAACAACAGCGACAATCGCGTCGGCGTGGTCAATGACATCATCAAGTGCAGCCACCTTCTTACTTCATCGTCATTTGCTGAAGTCGGTGTGAAGAGGAGTCATCATCGGTGAAGGACGGGAAGCAGCCCTTTGGAGTCCTCAGGTAAGTCTTGTTGGCGTTCTCGGCATCGATATGCCATTCCCCACCCCTATATTTTATTATGGTTTTCCGCTTGAGTTTTAGGCTTAATACTCTATTAATGGTGCTACCCATGCAGTATATCGAATACTGATTAAAACAGCACAAATCCTTTTCTTAACTTTGAAAGGCTTTGGTAACATGTTGATGGCATTTTAGGCTTGCCCTTTTTTAGTTAGCCAACAAAAACCGTAATAATGCACATTTTCTGAATCAACTTGCTTGAGTACATCTAATAGACTTAAACACTAATTTAACTGCATATTATACTTAATAATATAGGGTGAATGTGTTGAATCACATTTATTTGGTTTAAGTTTTTTGGAACGCACTAAAACACATGTGTTTATTGAATGCATTTATTCATATTTACACATCATTTTGGATAAAGATATTTCATATAGCAAACACAACCAACAATGTGCACTGATGTATAAGAGGCAGTGGTGTGAGAAGGGGTGGCAGTCCAATCACGCAAGAGAGTCAGTACCTGTACACAGTGAAAAAACTAATTTCGGACTACATCAGGTAGGAAATCCGGACAAATGTTGCTATACTTCCTATTGTAATAACACTTTTCTGGCAGGCCATGACCTCTGCGGGTGGTGAAAATCTGTACAGTTAGCAGGTATGCACACACACGTTCACACACTTCTCACTGTTTATATATCTTTATTACAAAGAATAATTATTTTTTAAAAATAACTATTTTCATCCCATTATTTTTTAAAAAATTTGTCTCTGTACAACTTATGGAGTATTCTTTCACAAAACCATAGAAATATTTCTAAAAGCTATTAGCAATAAACAACAACAGTACCAAGATAAATAAGTGTCATGGCATCTCAAGCGAGTCTTCAAATTACCAAGCTGTCTTCATCTTTCTCAGAGACTGCTTCAATTGTTAATCTTTAGCAATCAATATAAAAAAAATGACAAATGTTTTTAAAATTACGCTTGTATTGATTGGGCATCATGTTCATTGTTATCTTCTTCGGATTTTACTTCTGTTTTTAATCTTTTATAGTCTGTATGAAAAAATATGACAAATATGCAGGCTCCAATACTGCACAAACCAGCCATTACTAAACAAGAAACTGTGTAAAAGAAAGAAAAATGTATAAGATTAACAAACCTAATGGGTTTTATGAAAGTAAAAGATATAGTTGTCAGACCTAACAATGAATGATTAATTCAATAACATAATGTAATTAATGATTTAGTTCATTGTACTTCACTTTACATCAAATAATGGTGTTATTGCTATGGATTAGTGAATACTGAAAGATGCTGATTTGCTATTCATTTTCATTACTTGTTACATTGCATTTTCTATAATAAACAATGTTTCTTAATCTGTCCAATATAACATTTTCCCTTTTGATTGTTCATTAATTTTCTCAAGGTTACTAATTACATTTTATGGATTATGCGTCCTAGTTGTTGAAAATACAAGTTTCAATACCGAGGTAAGCAAGTCAGCATGTAATTCCTAGCATAGAGGGAAAAGTCATCAAGACTTATTTACCAGTCTCAATGATAACAAGACTAGAATGTCTTATCTCTCCAGGTGCAAGTAGACACAAGTCCACATTACGCAAAATTGTATACACGTGATTATGTGTACACATTTTTAGTGTACACGCACACCCCTTGCAAAAAAAAAAAAAAAAAGAACGCACATCCAAATCTAAATGAGACCTTAAGTGTTGAAACTCCTGAAACCTGCCCTGACAGTGACTCTTGAGGTTTATAATACAGAGTATCAAATTAACTGAGACACAAAATGCTAAATAGATTACTCTCCGATTCTTTAACAATGCATATCTTGTGCCTCTCCATCAGAAGTGGTAATTATTACATGTGGATGTTTTAAATTGGTACCAACAGTGATTAATTAATTTAAAGTGGGCCCATCACATAAAGACATACTTGCCAACTCTCCCAGAATGTCTGGGAGACTCCCGAAATTTGGGTAGGTCTCCCGGACTCCCGGGAGAGCAGGCATATATCCCGCAAACGGCATCTTCCTTTCAAAATGAGGCGATTCGCGGTGAATCGCGTCATTTTGGCCCCCTACCCGTGACAAAAACTGCATTTTGTCGCAGGGGCGGGGCCAAAATGATGCAATTCACTGCGCCCCCCGCCCCTCCCGCCCTCCAATCCTGCCCCCCTGCCTGGACTCTCCCGGAAAAAAGTTCCAAAAGGTTGGCAAGTATGCACAAAGATAGTGGAGTCAGCCATTGCGTGGGCTGAACCAGTGCCATCACTAAAATACAGGAGACCTTACTTATATTCATAAGAAGCTGGTTCCTAGGAAATTGAGAGGCAGCATTCTATGAGCACATACAATGAATGCCTCATCTTGTGCAGGGAACAGGTGCATTTTAAGAAGAAATTATCAAACCAATCCAGACTTAAAGTTCCACATTCAAAATATAAAGAATACCCTTAATATTCTGAAACCAAAGGAATAAAAAGTTTCAACATACTTGACCAGTCGTATATTTCATTCTGAGTCATACCACACGAAGATAGGGGAGTGGCAGCATAAGGTTTTGTGAGCAACTGAAATATCATCATGAAGATTAATCCCTGGACCTGGCTTAGGGGCGATAACAATTATAACAATTATATACGGTTACAACAGAGGATAACTTTAGACATATTTATATATGATATAATTAGAAAATTATTACTCTATGCAAATTGAAAAATATCCTAGAAAACCGATAACAGCATCATTTTAACCTCTTTGTACTACAGTGTTAACAGGTTTTATTGTAACTGTTGAGCAGCAGCCAAGGATAAGTGCAAAGTGACATCATTCTATGGCCCAGTTGACTAATGTTTTAGTTTCTCCCAAATGACTTCAGGGGAGTGTACCCAACAGCAGTGATTTTTCCAACATGTAAAAAAGTCAATGACAGTTCTTCACTCTCCACTTCAGTAAACAATTCTCTTTCAGTACTCTTGTCTCCATGCATCAAATAGTTGACATGAAGAAAATAATGAAATTTTTCCATCTAATATACTAAAGGTCTACTGAAGCGTTGTAATATGGTTCAAACCTGTATGCCTGTTACATGACAGAAAGCACAGGATTCTATATAGAATGTTTTGCTAGTGTGGTGAGAACAGCGCTGCCACGTGAATTGAATGGTAAGCATTTAGATCAGATTAGCTGTCCTAAAGTGGTTTGAAGAGAAGACCAATCAGTAACAGCTCACTTACATTTAAGCTTCATTTACTATATGTAAACATAAGCTCTAACTATAAAAAATAAATAATTAAAATATGATGGCGCCTATGATAGGGAGAAAAAAAAATCTCATAGCAAACTATTATGGCCTTTATAGATAAGCCAAATATGTAATATAGTATATATATTTGATACCCCTTTAATGGTAAAGACTCTGGGCCTGATTCATTAAGGAAAATATGGCAAAAAAAGGAGTAACTTTGCACCTTAGCAAAACCATGTTGCATTGGAGGGGATTGTAAAGTTAAAATGTGATGGCAGATTTATAGTTGTTATAGGGCACTTCTATATCAACTTGATATTTCAGTGTTCATTAAATTAAGTATTTGTGTGCTACATGAAAACATAGCCAGTATTTAACTTATGTGCGAAATAATACACTCATTTACACCCTTTTCAATGAAACATGGTTTGTCTAGGAGAAAACTTACTCCTTTTTTTGCCTTATTTTCCTTAATGAATCAGGCCCTCTATGTACAAATATATGGGTAGCATTAAATGTGTGAAGACAACAAGAATGGAATTCTGATTAAGTGCTATTTTGTAACTATATATCCAAAAAGTCTATTCTAGTTAATTTTATATTGTTACTTTAGATAGCATAAGTCATAAACAGCTTATCCTGGGAGAAACTTATACATACATAAATTTGGAATCTGGTCCTGTCACCAAAGCATAAAATGCCACTCATTAAAGGGTTAAAGTTTTTTTTATAGAAAAACTTGTGCAGATTTGCACTAGTGTTACAGACAAAATCCACATTCTATGGTGCAGGTGGATTTATCTATTTTTCTTGCACTTGGAGAAAAATTATCTCTCGTCAGTGCATTGAATACATTTAATAATTTGCAATGCAGATCTGTTGTTGTATCAAAGTGCAATAAAATAAACATAATGTAAAATGTTATCAAATCATTCAGTTATTTCTCTCTATAGCTTATATTTTGACCCAATTGCAGTCTGGATCCTTTTTGGAAAGCCTTAAACTCTATTTCTCTATAAACATAATGTATTTATTTGCTCTAAATTATTGGAAGATCAGTGTGTAATCAATTGTAAACTAAAAGAAGTGCAGCAATTTGCACCTTGCTTTGGTTGTTGTGTATTGTATCATTAATTTCTTGTGTAGGCTTAAAAGAAAAATTACAATTCACTTTTGATAAAATTATTTCTAAATATGATTTAGTCTCCTTCCCCCACGGTTGGTGTCTCTACTCTGAGACTCCCTTCCTCAGTGCCTCCGAATCCTTTATGTGCAGAGATGGCCACAGTTAAGTATGATGTAGTCCAGTGGTGGGATTCAAATAAATTAACAATCGGTTCTCTGCTCTAATGACCGTTTTAAGTATAAAAAAATATATCAATATCAAGAGGCAGTTATTTAGTCAAACCCAGGTGTGTGTATAAAATATTTCTTATTTTATGCTGCTAATATCGAGATAATAATAGTAATGAGTCATGTTATGCCACACAGTAGTGCCCCCACTTTAAACTAAGCCACAGTAATGCCCCCAGTTCATATTATGCCACAGTAATGTCCCTCTTCATCACACTCTGCCATGCTGCCTTTGCTCCCCCTTCACACTCTACCATGCTGCCTTTGCTCCCCCTTCACACTCTACCATGCTGCCTTTGCTCCCCCTTGCTTTCGTTCCTTCACTTACCTTTTCTATCTTCTCTTCTTGCTTGCAGACTCCTCTCTGCGCCGCTCCTCACTGAACGCAGGCGTGATGATGTCACGCCCGACATTCTGTGTGGACAGAGCAGAGACGAGGAGTGCCGACGCCGCGGACAGGTGATTTTGTTTTTAATTTTGTTTTTTTTAAAGGAGCCTGCTTCCCCCACGAACGAAGAGGATGGACTTAGCCTGTAGTCACCAGTTCGCCGAACTGAGCCTAAAATTAGGTTTCGGTTCAGGTGAACAGGTGGGAACCGGCTGAATCCCCACAATGATGTAGTTTCCCCATTGCATCGGTGCAATCGCTTCAGCCCACCCCAGGTTATAAGATTGATTAGATATGGGGCTTTCAAGTACATGGGTTCAGTGGGTCCTTTTTAAACCAAAGTTATCAAAAGTGACATTGTCCTTTAGCAAAGTTGCTGGTGTATGAAAGCGGTTACATTTTATTTGTTGGGACGGACATCCAGTTTGATAACAATCTCACTTACCCAGATATAAAGGCCATTCCTGTTGAGCTACCTTCTCCAACTGGGTATGAACATTCCACAGCTAGCTCCATAGCAATTGGATAGATCGAAAATCCAAAAAATCCCATGAAAGAACAAATAAATACCAACAAAACTGCCTGGTTCCGCAAATTTGATACCTAAATGTCAAAGTAAATATATTGGTAAGATATTCACACGAGCTGTGTAGGAAAGTTCTCTTTCCTGCCTCTTGGTCTCAAGTGACAGGAATGATATGCGCAATACTGGGAGAACAAATTAGTTTTCTGTCCCTTTGCACTTAAACATTCATTGCATATATTCATTACTCATGGCAATCATCCCAAAGTGCATAACATGACACATTTGGACTATTATACTGTGTGCTCACCAATAGCATAAACAATACAAGGGAACTGTCTTTTATGTGGTAGGTCAAATTCTTGCAAGATTGTACAATCTATACAACATTCTACATACATATTGTAATTTACCCAAATAGATGACCCTTTAATAAGAAAGGAAGTAGTTCCAGCTTTTCCTGGTAGGCAAGACATTCTAAATAGCTGTCCTATAGACTAAGAAATGCATGACATTTATAACATTGTTTCCGTCGTGAACAAAATACTTAATTTTGAGGGAAAATCTATAGAAATGGTAAATATTGTCAGGCGGCCAGTCGTTTTAACCCCCTTAAGGTAAAAACATGGGAGGAGATATGTAAATCATATTGGATGTTACAAATATGTGCAACTTCTCAGGAAGGTGTTGATATATATATATATATATATATAATGTGTAAAACACATGCAAGCTATCAAGATTAGCCAGGAAGTGTTGATTTAAATATTTTCCAATAAGAGTCACTTATCAAACCAACAGTATTTCACATACTATGAGCTTTCCTGAAATGTGTCTGCCAGTGAGCCAAGGTATAAGAATATTATAATCAACATTTATTAGTGCATGAATTGCAGTTTAGGGACACTTCAGACAAATAAAATGAAATACATAGGAACATCTTCATCTCCAAACTGTGTTTAAATAATCATCTTATAAGGAAGGATGTTATTTAAGCCACTGCGCACATTTTGGGGACCTATGCAAAATAAATTTTATAGCAAGAGACTTTATAAGAAGTACAAAGGCATCAAAGTTTTAAATGAACATAGAAGACTGAGTTCACCAATCAAATTTAGAGTAGAGTGCCAATAAAATCTTTAGAAATCTAAATACCTGCACAACCCTGTAACAATGATTTTCTCTGTATTGAATACAAATTATTTAGCATTCATTATTCCTTAGCAGATTTAACTATTTCTACAGTGGACTTTTGACAAATTTTCACAAGAGCTCTGGTCAATTTCTTCCCACCAGGTGAAACCACAGAGACAAGTGACTTTACGTGCCGCTCACTGGTATCTCTGTAAATTTCGAAAGGAAAAATTTGCCATTGTGAGTGTTATACAGTATTCAAAACTAGAGTATTTTGATACATTTGCATTCATTGCGTGCTGGCTTTTCCATTTTTTTTTTTACTGGAATATACCTACTGTCTTGCACCAAACTTAGAATCCTGCTTGTGAGTATGTGAGTGAAAGCAGTCTTTTATGTGTGTATATGTATATATCGCATATTGCTATTGCAATTCTACTGAATGCGAGTTACAGCTTGGTAGTAGTCGGTATGGTGAAACTTAAAACAGTAGTTTTTTTACTGACTTATGGAATACTGTGACATTTGGACACCCTGTTGAAAATGATATTACAAACGATCCTGCAGTTTTTGTGTTTCCGTGTGCCTAGTGCTCCCCAACAGCTTTATGTCAGATACCCTCTGGTGGTGTTAGCATATTTTAGCAAATGTGTTAGACATATTAGTATTTTCAATAGCACTTGGAGCTCAATGGGAGCTCAATGGAGGCTTTTAAAATGCATTTACCCACGTTAAAAGTATGAGGATATAACAAGATGCTTTCCGAAAATCAGAAATGGAATGCTCTCACAGTGCTAGACAGTGTTGTAGTGGTGGGCATGGTGATACAATAATGGTTTTTTGTTTCATAATCATATGCATGATTTTACTAGAATTAAAAAAATAATATAATGCATGCAATTAACACCAGTGGGTATGAGGCCTTAATTATGTTTTCTTGCATCAATAGAATAGTCTTTAAGTGGTTAATTCAGTTATGATCATTGTAATTAAACTCATTATTGACAGCTATTACTATTATTGCAAAAACTTAACTACTTTGGGAGCTTTCCATATTCAGCATACTCGCAGTCATACAACTGAATTAACCATTTAATTAAAAACTTTCAAATATCTACTGATGTGATACCAATTAATGATGTCTGAAAGCCCCTGGCACATGGAGATACAAAACAATGAAGGATGATTTGGAATACACATGGCAATGCCAAAAGGTTATCCAATGTCACAGTATTCCATAATAGCCTGACTGGATAGTGAGGGAAGACTTCATAGATTGAGCTTTCCCCTCTCTTTTTAATGAGCCCATTCATTTCAATGAGGTTTCTATATGTAGAGCTCTGGCAGGAAACATCATAGAAATGGATGGCCACATTGAAATGGAGATGTGAAATGTTTAAACATTGATGGAAAATGCTAAAGATCAATGAAATTAGAAAGGAAATCATCACAGCTTCAGAGACTTGAGAGTTGTGACAAAGAAATACCTTTTTATCAATTTAAAAAGAGGTTGGAAAACCAAAGCTTAGTAGATATCCCCCATATATGTCATCTGCTATCTGCCGACAGCCCTAACCCTATTACCAATAAAGTTGTAATATTATTGGATCTGTCAATAATTTAAGTACTGTTCGATCACAGTCAACAAGTAATATTACTTTTATATCAGTACCATAATGCAGTGGTACATGGTACTCATATCCCTTTAATAGATGAGTCTATCTTACCAATACCTCATTTTCATACTCACCACTGCAAAGGCTGCAAAGGTCAGCGCAGTCAAAGCAAAGCATATCTTGACGACTTCTGTAAACCTCTTTGTCCGGTCAACATACAATCCACATAAAAAGGCACCAACACCTCCAAATAAAATGAACAGAGCTCCACACAAACCTGAAATAAACTAGAGAGGAACAAAAAAAATACCAAACACACCATTAATGTTTTATTATTAGCCCTTGTGAAATAATACAGAACACTGAGTAATGCAAGATTAAATAAATTAATTTGTTCTTAAAATGATGAGAGTATTAAACCCCATTAGAAAATATTAACTAGATAATGAATATATAAGTAACATGTAAACTCTTACATTGATATTTACCATACACCATATTTTACCAGTGGGTGACATTTGTCCTTTAGTATAGTCCTCACCTTATGATTTAACTTGTAGTCTAATAGTCAATAGCTTAAGTCGGTTTCCACTTTAATTTAAATCATGCCATTCAGAACCATTTTTTCCTAAACGCATTGCTTTTTCTTCCCAGCTTTTTGATACGGTCTATAATATTAAGAAAATTGCTCCCCTTGATCATATGAATACCAGGTGGTAAAACACAGAAAGCAGCCAGAGAAAGAGAGCAATGTATCCAGCAAATGTTACAGGAGGCCAAGAATGAGAAAATAAATTACAGTTATCTGTCATATTGAAGATAGCCAACTACTTTATTTATTTGGGTAAGCCAGGCAAATCTTTTTAATAGGAGCTTTATGTGCAACTTGTTGAATTATTTTAGTACAAAAGGGACAGGAGAATCTGCCCAACTAATCACTTGAGCCACAGAACAACCACCTTTAATTACACTTTTCTTTTTATACGTAACAGAAAATAAATCCAATATAGAGGTAAGAAACTTGTCAGGGAACAAGAGTCTTTCAGCTTTAGCAGGAACCAGATAACTAGGAAACCCAGGAGGAGCAGTTTTGCACAAAGCACCACCAGGATGGTGCAAACCTAATTATTCCAGACCAAAAGCTGCCAGTCCTGGGCAGGATCACAGAAGGTGTTATACAAACCTACTTAATTTTATAAGAAGGAGATTGTTTCAATAATTCAGGAAGTATACTCTGAGAAGTATAGTACATTTTGTGCAACTGCTGTAGCAGTGTTAACCTATCCCTAACAGATGTAAGTAGTTTAGGGGGTGCTGTCCACTACTCATCTAACTGTGTCACATCTGCTTTTCACATTTGCCTACACATAAGCAAGTCCTCCCATTAGCTAAGAAGCAAGAACATATAGAGAAAGCAGGTAGAGAAGGTTCACCAATGTCTAAATAACAAATGCTTACTCTCACACTTTATCTAACCGCAGTAAGGTGGTGGCCATACAATCAAATTTTATAAAGAAGGCTTCAGTAAGTCAAAATTGTCAATTTTTGAATATGTAGTTGAATTGTGGGAAACATTTCTTCAACAATAATTAAATTTTCCTCAAAAGGAATACATCCTTACTGATACAGCACGAGTAGATAGCACAGGGCGGAATTCCCTAGCCTCACAATGCTGGGGTGATGAGTTCAATTCCCGACCAGGGTATTATTTGTGTGAAGTTTGTATGTTCTCCCAATGTTTGTGTTTCCTCCAGGTGCTCTGGTTTCCCACAATACTGGCAGGTTAATTGGCTGCTGACAAAATTAACCCTAGTCTGTGTGTGTCTGTGTGATAGAGAATTTAAGACTGTAGGTTCCAATGGAAATGTAATGTAAAGGACAAATATTCTCTGTACGGTGCTGCAAAATTGGTGACGCTATAAAAATTGATGATGATTTCCTGTAACAAAACAGGCTCTCACTTATCTTATGCATTTTAAGAAATAGAACATGAAATTAAATCCACAGATGTACCTTGACAATTTTATGTTGCTTCATTTATAATTGATATAAATTGAGGGCTGGATTTAGAATATGCAACAATTTGAGGCCCAAAATTGTGGCCATATGTCTGTATTTTGAGTTCCATTTATCTTAGTATACATACTCAAAATACACTATAAATATGCAGCCACATCAATATATATTAAGTGTACATTTTTCTAACTAAAGATAGAGCAATCATCATCAATTTGAAAATGACTGTAATTTTAAAAATAAAAGAATGTGTGCTCCCCCTCCCCTTCCTTCTAAATTAGGTAACCAACACCTGGCAAGGGCACAACGAATGTGGGAACTCCTGGAAAAGTAGCAATCAACACTAGAATATGCCAGGTTGGAATATAGTCACACTATAACAGGCAGACCCTCAGTGTGGGTCCCTCTGTTACTGTTACACTCACCTCTCCCTGTTCCAGCGCAGCGATCGCCGCAGCCCCGGCTCTCACTTCCTGGTGTCGGCACTGTCACATGATCGCGACAGGGCAGGGAATTCAAAACTCCTTCTATTTAAACCTCGCTCTGACGCCTGGGCAGCGTCAGAGCAACTTACTCTGTTCCTGACTGTTCCTGCATTCTAGTGCTCTTTCTCCCTATGTACCAGACCTGCTTACTGACCATTCTCTGCTCTCCTACCCCTGTGTACCAGACCCGGCTATACCTGACCACGTTCAGCTGTTTACCCGTGAACCAGACCTGGCTATACCTGACTACGAATCTGCTGACTCCTGTGTACCAGACCCAGCTTGCCTGACCACGATATTGCATTCTCCTGTGTGCGAGACTCCAGTAACTTACTTGCTGACATCTTCCTAAGCCCTACCTCTAGGGGCAGACCGGTGGACCGCGACATGCGAGCCTCTGCCGCTAAGCCCATCCCGCCGTGGGGAATACCAGGGGGTTCGTTAGACTCCGCACCACCGGCCAACCGGCGCAAATCTAGGGTGGGGTAAGTATCCCATATATTCTGTTACAGTCACAATGTGAAACTGGCCCCATCCTGGTCAGCACAGGGCGGAATTCACTAGAGTAATTTGGCCCACAAATAACAGGGCACACCAACCTTGTACTGAATAACCCCTGGGTTGGTGGATGCCAGTGTTAACAGTTTTTATTTTCAGTTTTTCAAAAATATACGGGGTACAAAAAGCTAAAGGGGGAAAGGTAGGTGATACATTCTGGTTTTCATTGTTGCAAACACATGATAACTGCAACACTGTCCGGCACCTGAAGAGTAGTGAAGTCGTCCTGTTCCTTCAAGAGAGTTTGTCTGACTTTAGAGATTTGAGAAGGTGCAATGGTACAATTATATCTTTGTCTGCTAGGCCACAGTTTGCTACTGTCACTTTCAGGATCAGGATGGACTCACCAATGAGCCCTGGTAAGTATTTTAGGCTAATCTGCAGATTTTAAATAGAATGTTTTATGTTCTACAGAGCTGCTACTAGACATGTCTGCTCTGTTCTCAAGTCATAGTCCTGTCCCAGAAAAAGTCTATATGTTATATCACAAAGGATTAGGGTCTAACAAATACAACTGTTTATTTCAGGATTCTCTGGTGTGTTCCATCCTTAGTTCGTTTCTTCAGGCAGCTACTAATGATATATAATCTGCACAGGGTCATGGACTAACATGACAACCACAGTCACATGGTGCCTAATGAATTGAGCAGAGGCTTTGGAATTCCCATTTTAGCTCTGCCTGCTCTGTGTAATGTAAAATCTCCCCCCTTCTCCTGCAAGCTATATTTTGTAACCTCCAGAGAGAAATTTAAAAGAAGGTAATGGTTTGTAGAAGGACAACTAAGAAAAATCAATACCAGACACATGCTTACAATTTTCTTCATATTCTATGTGAGATTGCTGCTTTAAGATACACTCCTGAATATACTCACTCTAACTAGACTAGAAACTAAGACCTCTGTTACTTCTGATTTACAAGCATGCATTAAAAACTATGCTGAAAGTCTGTATCACTGATAATTCATTGTCACCTAACACTGCCTGCTTTTAAATAGGGTAGCGGATTAGGAAAATAGAGCAATCCTGCATTGTAGATGAGTCTGTGGACTTGTTTTTTATATGCTGTACACATAACCACATATTTGGGGGGTACAGTTAAATGGACCATCAATTTACTGTGCTGAACAAAAAAGAAAACCTAAAAATATAGCCAGTGAATTATATAGCATTGCTAGTGCATCCCTCGGCATCAGAATCTCAAGTACAATGTGATACAAATCATAACAATCTTTAAAAGAGCATTGGTGCAAACCTACGCAGAGGAATATCCTTGTTCTCATCATACTTTATTTTCTTTTTTATGTATCTACAATCATTTTATTGCATTTTAGCAAAGACCTGGGAATGCTGCTTATATTTGTCTATTCATTTATACACCACTCTTTATGGCATGACTTTTTAGAATACTTAAAATATGTTCCTCTTTTAGTCAGTGGTCGAAGTGGAAATGTAAGTGAAGGATATTTATAGTTTTACAATGAAAGCATTATGAGAAGTGGCAGTATGGCATACCACTGTATAACTGCCCACTTCAACCACTGCTTTTAGTTACAAAAATTTATTGTGAACACAACAACATCTTACATCATGTGTATATTATATTCTAGAGATTGAATTGTTAGTAGCTGTTTACACTAAAACATAGCATGCATACTTACATTTGGATAGTCTCTAAAGCACAATATTTGTTCCAGAAATGTGGAAAAGGCTGTGAAGATTCCTAGACCAGTTCCAAAGCAAATCATTAGGATAACGTAGGCTTTATTTTTCATAAGCTTTAAAAGATAAGGAATACAGTTTACTAAATATAACAGGCATAATGCAGGCAAACGTTGAAGAAATATATATGTCCTCTGTATATTGTATATCCGTTCCAATAATTCCTAAATTATCTAAGTTCAAAGTGTAAGAACCAATTTACATACATGTGAATATTTGTACAATTGCTCAACACGCTCATACAAGCATTTCCCATTATTGCTACATAATAGGTTTAGTTGAAATCATTTTATGTTCCCCAGACACATGCAATGATCCAGTCATTCGGCACAACCACCAAACGTCTCTTTTTATTATTATTATTAAAATAATATAACTGATACACTGCAAAAGAGCTACACTGACTCTTTTCAAGAGTTATAGTTATTAGAGTTATCAAATGCCCATAATTTATTATCAGTGTGTTTAAAAATGTTTATTTTAGCCTGCTCTATTTTACAGGTGGAATGAGAAAGTATTCACCGAGATGAGACCTAAATCTTGAATTGCTTGTGCCAATCAAGTACTATATTGTGTTATCACCATCTACTATGTTTAACATGAAAGCTGCGTGACTGAGCTCTCCTCACCCAGACCAACATGTTGTGGGAAACTAATTATTTATCCGGTGCAGTTTGGCACCCCACCTCTTGTCCAGAGTCGAAGGACCGGAAAGCAGCAGTGCCAAAGACCCTCAGAGCAGGCTCAAATGAACATTACAACTAATGACTGAAGACACAGAGACTGATCCAACTTCACATGAAATGTTTCTCTTTCTTTTCAGTTTCAAACAAAAATAAGAGCCCTACCGAATGGTATTGGATAAGTCTTGTATATAGGACTTACCTGCTTTAAACCAACAAAGAAGGGTTCAGAAGAGGAATTAAGTGCACTGGCTGACGGTGGTGTCAAAGGTGCTCTTTTAGTAATTCCTGCAGTTGCCAATGAGCAAGCTAGTACTGCAGGAATGCCATAGACTCCATGCTTTAAATTAAAATATAAAAAAAATGGTTAACGTTTAAGTGCAATCTTTGGTGTACACATAATAATAAATGAGCGGGAAGAAAAAAAGTACTTATACTTACTAATAATGGAATGTATTCAGCTTTAGATACAATTACTGGCGACAATATATTTGCTAGAAATATGCCAAATGGATTTGCTGGGTAAAATAAAAACAAAAAAATTACAGTTTGCATGCATTTCTTTATAAAAAATATGTTTTTGCATTTAGGGAGAGGACATTGCCTGCATTATAGCAAACTCTTTAAAAACCCTCTAAGATAAATGCACAACTTACACATCGAAGCAATCATATTTGCTGTGGCTCGTTGATGTTCTGGAAACCACACAGCAGCAAGTTTAGCTGGTACAAAGAGTACAAGAGGTTGTGCCACAGCACAAATACATTGTCCCACAAATAAATAATACAAGTGACTATTTCCAGTATTAATGAAATAGATGGCACTGGCACAACGCACTAAAGCTCCCAACATGTTCAGCCAAGAACTGAGAATCACCTGCAAGAAAATGGAATGATGTATACAGTTAGGTAAGTGGCTGCATTAACTTAATAAAATATAGAATATTAAGGGTCATGTTTCAATATCTTGCAAGTGAAGCATAAACCTTGTTCATCATTTATCCCTAAATGTCTACTGCCAATATTTTAAAGCAATTTCAATGCTTTACGGAAGAGCAAGTACTTCTAAGCATAACTCCAGCATTACTGCCCACCTGGACACTGGTGCACTAAAAGCCTAACCCCAATGGTAATGATTTGCATTTTAAATACAGTTCTTCTACAAATTATAAAGCCCAACTAAGGATAAATAGTGAACACTGAATTCAATATCTGAATTTTGCTGTAAAGTTGGTCATTACTGGAAAATAGGGACATTTCCAGGGACAGATAATTCCAGAGACAAATCTTTAAAACCTGGGGACTGTCCCTGGAAATAAGGCAGCCCTGGAATTACACACACATATGTGCTACTGTAGATATGATGAGCTTTAAACTGTATGATTATATAGAGCAAAAATGCTGAAAGACAGGACTGTGTGGTCCTGTGGGGTGGAATAAAGTAAGTGGGAGGACCAAACAAAAGCTTTATTCATGGACATTGCTAATTGTCATTATTCCGCCTGCTCACACCTTCCTTCTGCAGCCATTTTAAAGTAGTGAGCGAAAATGTTATCACTTTAGAAGGTAGTGCTGCTTTGAAGGAAAATTTGTGCTGTGAATCTTTATTATATGTTCAATGCAACTTTGCTTTGACAGTGGAGAATCAGCATAAAGCTACACACCACAAGGGGGCGTGCAATACTATATCTATACTTGTGATTTCAATTGCACTAATACAGTCATAGCCAAAAGTTTTGAGAATGACACAAGTATTGGTTTTCACAAAGTTTGCTGCTTCAATGTTTTTAGACCTTTCTGCCAGATGTTGCTGTGGTATACTGAAGTAAAATTACAAGCATTTCATAAGTGTCAAAGGCTTTTATTGACAATTACATTAAGTTTATGCAAAGAGTCAATATTTGCAGTGTTGATCCTTTTTTCTGAAGACCTCTGCAATTTGCCCTGGTGTGCTGTCAATCAACTTCTGGACCACATACTGACTGAGGGCCACCCATTCTTGCCTAATCAATGCTTGGAGTTTGTTAGAATTTGTGGGTTTTTATTTGTCCACCCGCCTCTTGAGGATTGACCACAAGTTTTCAATGGGATTAAGGTCTGGGAACTTTCCTGGCCATGGAGCCAAAATTTTGATGTTTTGATTCCCGAGCCACTTAGTTATCACTTTTGCCTTACGGCAAGGTGCTCCATCATGCTGGAGAAGGCATTGTTCGTCACCAAACTGTTCTTGGATGGTTGGGAGACGTTTGGATGGTTGGGAGACGTTGCTCTTGCAGAAAGTTTTGGCACCAGTCTTTATTCATGGCTGTGTTCAAAATTGTGAGTGAGCCCACTCCCACTAGTGCAGAGTTTGCTCAGGAATGGCAGTAGGCAGGTGTGAGTGCATCTGCACGCACAGTGAGGCAAAGACTTTTCGAGAATGGCCTGGTGTCAAGAAGGCCAGCAAAGAAGCCACTTCTCTCCAGGAAAAACATCAGGGACAGACTGATATTCTGCAAAAGGTACAGGGATTGGACTGCTGAGGACTGGGGTAAAGCCATTTTCTCTGATGAATACCTTTTCAGATTGTTTGGGGCATCTGGAATAATGCTTTTCCGGAGAAGGAAAGGTGAGCACTTCCATCAGTCCTGTGTCATGCCAGCAGTAATGCATCCTGAGACCATTCATGTTTGGGGTTGCTTCTCAGCCAAGGAAGTGGGCTCACTCACAATTTTGCCTAAGAACACAGCCATGAATAAAGAATGGTACCAAAACATCCTCCAAGAGTAACTTCTCCCAACCATCCAAGAACAGTTTGGTGATGAACAATGCCTTTTCCAACATGATGGAGCATCTTGACATAAGGCAATAGTGATAACTACGTGACTTGGGGATCAAAATATAAAAATTTGTGATCCATGGCCAGGAAACTCCCCAGACCTTAATCCCATTGAAAACTTGTGGTCAATCCTCAAGAGGCGGGTGGGCAAACAAAAACCCACAAATTCTGACAAACGCCAAGCATTGATTAGGCAAGAATGGGCGAACAACAATCGGTATGTCGCCCAAAGTTGATTGACAGCATGCCAGGCCGAATTGCAGAGGTCTTCAAAAAGAAGGGTCAACTCTGCAAATATTGACTCTTTGCATAAACTTAATGTAATTGTCAATAAAAGCCTCTGACACTTATAAAATGCTTGTAATTTTTCTTCAGTATACCACAGCAACATCTGACAAAAAGGTCTAATAACACTGAAGCAGCAAACTTTGTGAAAACTATAAGCACAAGAAAAAGTTTGTTAACATTTGTTTTGATAATGAAAAACACATTTGCTATTAAGCATGATATAATACAGCAGACATAATATTCCTTCTCATGTACGAATGAAACTATCAAAAAAATATTTTTAAAATACACCTACAAATTCCTATAATATATGCAAAATCAATGAAGAGAGCACTTTCAGCTTCAGAGTTGAATTTGCAATCAGCCAGTCAGAAGCTGGTAGCTAGCTTTGGCGCCCATCATCATCAGAGTGTATGTGTTTGTATTACCCAATTGAAAAGCGCTACGGAATTTGCTGGCGCTATATAAGTAAATGTTGATGATGATCATATATATCATATATATAACCCATTAAGGCCTATTTATCTGGCCTGTGTAAACATGTATTGTTTCACAAAAAAAGAAATTTAATTCTTACACTGCTACACAACACTAGGCACACCGATGCACCTACTCTGTATGCAACAAAAAAAACTCTGGCGCAAACTTCTCCTCCTCAAATGCCATCTAACTTTGTAAACCAATGCACTTTGCCAGAAATCTAGGTGTACCAGTGCAAATCTAAGCGAGTAGAATAGCCATTGATGAGCCACAAAAAAATCTGCTGTGACATCATATTAGGGGAGGGCAAACAAAACTAGGTATAGAACATTTTCAACAACAGACTAGCATTAACATTTAGTAAAAGGAGCTTCCAGTAAATCATAATGATTAACATAGTGCATTTGATTGTTGGGTTTAGTAAAGTCACAATTTGACATGTATATTTATCAAAGGTTGTGTTTTACTGAACTGAATAATATACATGAAATAATTGGAGAGTTTAAATTCAGTTAAATGTGTCCATTATATTTTATTTTACTGTTCTGTAATATGTTACCATGATAGGATGGAGGCGTTTCTCTAACAGTGCAGACACAGAGTGAGTGACATCCTGGTAGACTTCCTTTTCAGAAAGTCACTGCATGGACTGATATATTCATACACAGGTGTAGTCCGAGTGATGTTACAGCAGCACAAATGACTGTTGTCTCAGCCATAAAGTTGTGGGGGCCTGGGAACTTCAACTGTCCATAATAGGAGTTGAGAGGTGACACTTTATTTTTTAACAGAGCTACAGTGCAATGTCATATAAACAATAATTATTTACAATGAACCTATCCTAAAATTTAGATTTTTGGGTTGAGTGATCATTTAAGCTGAGGTTTTCATTCATGCTAAACTTCTCCATTCTGCCAGCTTAATTTATTGCCAAATTGTTTTACCTAGACATTGCAAGCTATGCAAGTTATGCCTAGAAAAATCATGTATATTTCTATTTAATAGCTATAAATATTTGAAATAACAGAATATTTATCATCTCTGGTAATAAAGGATCATTAACGAACTGAATACTGGTAAAGATATTACTCCTAAAATCAAATTTTTGGAGTTGTGAAATGTCAAAATATAAAACAATTACAGCACAGAATAACAATACTTTAAAATGAACTTACAGCATATCTTAACCCCAGCGTGTCCAGCAGCCAGGATGCAACAAAACCAATTGGTATTGATACAATAACATATACAAGAGCAAGATAGTTGACGGTGTCCAGGGAGCATTTAAAGTAGCTGGCAGTCAAATCGGCCACTGGAGCAAAGCTGATCCATAACTGTAATGTGAAACATGGAAAGAAAGGTGTATAAAGTGAAGATGTCTCTTGGAGTAATATTGAAAAAAAAACCTTCACAAAACCTCCACAACACATATTTAAAAATCTTGTATTACATTGTTTAACATACAGAGTAATTGTACCTAACAATATAACTCATAGGGAAAAAATGTTAATTACAGTATATTGCAGGGGTCGGCAACCCCCGGCACGCGTGCCAGACGTGGCACGCTGGCCACTTTTGTCTGGCACGCCGACGCTGAAGCTGCTTCAGCAAAGCAGCCGATGATGGCCGAAACGGAGCTTCTGCGCATGCGCAGAAGCTCCGTTTCACCCATCACCGGCTGTTTTATTGAAGCAGCTCCCAGGTTTCTGGAGAAAGATGAGTCTACAAAGGTAAGTAAGGGCAGCAAATTGAGGGGCACATATACTTGGCATACTTTATATTTGTGGGGGGGGCAACTGTGGCATACTATATATTTATGGGGGCAACTGTGACATGCTATATATTTATGGGGACAACTGTGGCATGCTATATATTTATGGGGGCAACTGTGGCATGCTATATATTTATGGGGGCAACTGTGGCATGCTATATATTTATGGGGGCAAATGTGGCATGCTATAAATTTATGGGGCAACTGTGGCATGCTATATATTTATGGGGCAACTGTGGCATACTATAAATTTATGGGGGCAACTATGGCATACTATAAATTTATCGGGGCAACTGTGGCATACTATGTTTTTCTGGGGGCAACTGTGGCATGCTATGTATTTCTGGGGGCAACTGTGGCATACTATGTGTTTCTGGGGGCAACTGTGGCAAAGTATGAATTGTGGGCACAACTATGAGGCATAAGATGAATTGGGGACACAATTATGAGGTATGATGTGAACTGGGGCACTACTGTGCGGCATAACGTTTTTTTGCTGGTCCCTTACTGTTAATATGATATTAGCCTCATAAAGTGATATATGTATATATATATATATATAGCTGGGAAGGGGCGGCTACAAATTGCCCGGGCCTGCTTGGTGGCCCGAGTCCCCACTGGAGACCTATCTTTGAAAATAAATTTTTTATTTTAAAAGTACTTTTTTTTTTTTTTTTATTGAGTGCAGGGGGGATCGGTAGTAGCCAAATGCCCTTCAGCTCAGGTAACTTCAGATTCCAGGTCATGTGACTGCAGTGGTCACATGGTACTCGGTGGGCTGCTGGATATCTTCCCATGCTGTGCAGTGGAGAATAAGGTAAGAAGGTGTGCTGGAGAGGGGGCATGTGTGACTAAAGGTGCTGGGCAGATGGGGGGGCAAGTGTGATTAAAGCATGTGGGCAGAGGGGACATATGTGAGCAAAGCTGCTGAGCAAGGGGGCATGTGTGAGTAATGCATTTTTCTTTAAGAGGGTGGCCTGGTGCTTTTCACCTGCTAGACACGCCCCCAATGATGCACTGCCACGCCCCCAATTGTACGACCACTTGCATGGTAAAAAAAAATGTTGCTCCGCGGCGGCACAACATTTTTTTTTGCCATGCTTGACTATAAAGGGGGACACATGAAGTTCCTGTACTGGGGCCATGAATTTCTCTAGGCAGCCCTGTATGTATGTATGTATATATAACTATATATATATCTATCACACCCAGTCTCCAGTGGGGACTCGGGCCACCAAGCAGGCCCGGGCAATTTGTAGCCGCCCCTTCCCAGCTATATATCACACCCAACTGGCACACCTGGGCTTCACTAGATTTTAGCCGGCACTCTGATAGACAAAGGTTGCCAACCCCTGGTATACTGTTTAGAACTTCATAAAAGTCATACGGGCGTATTCAATTGTCGGCGGAAACGCCAAAAATCCCGCGGTCCGCGCACTATTACCATAGTAACGGTAAAAACCGTTACTACGGTAATTTTCTCGCTGGATTTCAGCTCGAGCTCCCTGAGCCGTGAGCTGAAATCCAGCTAGCTACTACCGTAATAACGGTAGTAGTTTTTACGCAGCGGGATCTCGGAACAATTGAATACGCCCCATAGACTTTTAAAGGCAAGTTTTGCCTTTAAAGACATTGCTCTGTCAAATTTGCTGTGCAGAGTCGCCAAATATCGGCCACTTGCAAAAACCGCAGTTTAATACATTTACCACATAGACGTTGTAAATGCTTCTTGTAAGTGTGCCTACTTGATGCAAATTCTGAGTTTAAAATAGATTGAAGTAGAAATCATTGTCACTGATCCACAAAGTATTGATCATTATGTCAAGTGAAAATGTTTCAAAACCTTTCCCAAAATTACTAAAAATGAAAAGCAGAAATTATTACATTTTTAAAAGTATTCATATCCCTTGCATTTGTAAGCTGAAATGAGCACAAGTGCAAAATATTACCACAAAAGTTATACAATTGGGCTGATGTAGAGTTGGACATATGCATAGTGGTTAGCACTTCTGCCTCACAGCACTGGGGTCATGAGTTTGATTCCCGACCATCTGTGTGGAGTTTGTATGTTCTCCCCGTGTTTGCGTGGGTTTCCTCCGGGTGCTCCAGTTTCCTCCCACACTCCAAAAACATACTAGTAGGTTAATTGGCTGCTATCATATTGACCCTAGTCTGTCTGTGTGTTTTAGAGAATTTAGATTGTAAAGCTCCAATGGGGCAGGAACTGATGTAAGATCTCTGTACAGCGCTGTGGAATTACTGGCGCTATATAAATAAATAAATGATTATTATGATGATATGTTTACTAGTAAGTGTTAACGTATCTCTCTGTCGCGTACTCTACACTTAGAGTTGGAACAGGGGAAGGAAAGATCCAGGGTAGCGTATCCCAAGTACAGTAAGGGCAAATGTAGGGGTGGAAGCAGGATCAGATACTCCTGTTAGGAGGCATATATTTTGCACCTGCTTCGCTAGCCTAGGTGGTATCAGCAAAATTAGTGATGAAAAGCATGGGGTGCTCCCGAAAATGCCAATACGAGCACTAGGCTATGTCAGCCAGGGCTGGTGACACTATAACAGGGAAACTTGCAGCGAGGGGTCCGCCGCCAATAGTGACAATCATTCCTAAGCCAATCAACACGGTTCTGAATTCCCTAGGGGCAGCAGGCTCACAAAAAAATGTAATACTCTTCCTAAGAAAATTAGCCCCATGCTGAAAGCACTAGGGGTCATTCCACACCCCTGGTATAGTGTGTACGTGGTAATAAATTATGATTAAAAAAAGCATTATGAAGCTGGTGGACTTGTGGTCCCAGCAATTTCTGGACACTTTAAAGTGGTTGGGCATGCTGGCACTTGTAGAATAATAAAAGCATCCAGGGCCCGCTGCATCCTGTACTAAATCTTGCCAAAGCGCTGAGTGAAAAAACCCAGACACATTGGAAAAACAGTGTAAAAATTGGAGATGGGCGGGCTCGGTTTCTTGAAAACTGAACCCGACCGAACTTAGGAGATCCAAGTACCGAGCCGAAACGTCATTGTGACGTCGTCGGATCTCGGAAGTTTTGGAAACAATAAATACCGCCCTCCACGGCGATCTAGCGCCATTTGAGAGAGGGATACAGAAAGGGTAGGATAGAGTGACAAAGCACAAAGCTCCATTGCTGAATTTCTCATTGCTGAAATAAAATATCCAAGTCCTTGCAGGCTTTTTGTTAGAATTTGCAGCAATAAGTGTAGCGTGTTCTATACACCCAAAGACAAGAACTCCATTGCTATTTTGATCATTGCTGAAATACAAATATACAAGTCCTTGCAGGCTTTTTTCTTAATTTGCACTACTAAGTGTAAGGTCTAATATACAGTTATATATAGTTATAGTTATATCCTTCAATTTCTCTAGCTGCTTCTCAAAAAGTCTAATTAGGGCAATCACATGACTCAAGCTAAACGTGTCTGCACTCTCTTCACAGGTGAATACTTTGCTGGACTAAAGTACATTCCCCTCAAATTCTAGTATTCTTGCAGCTGCTGCATTCTTCTACATGCTTTCCTACATGTCATTGTCATTTTTTAAAAGTTCTGTAACACCAAGTTGATTGTGTGAGCAAAACAAGAAATGTGATGGAATTCCCCCCCCCCCCCCCCCACCCGCTATAATGCTCTAACAATATTGGTGTCGTTATCAGAAATCACATATCCTCAGGAGAGTCCAAGCAGGATTAGCAATGTTGCAATGACATCCCTTACTTTTTGTAACAGATTGTCAGCTGTATGCCTCTTAGTGAAGCTGTTGATACACAGAGTAGCCTACTTCTGAAAAATGTGACGTACTTGGGTACATGCTGCTGCTGTTCCTGCTGGTGAAGGCGAATCACCAACCCAGTGGCTGTCAGTCTTATAATCTTTAGTTTGCCCAGTTCCGCTTGTCCACATATCTGTGGTTAAGTGTATAGTGGGTAGAATGGCATTTTGTAGCCTAATAATTAAATTTTTACAAACTTTCTTGCAGGGGTGAGGAATAGCTTTTGTAGTAAAATGGTGTCCTGATGGACAGAAGACCTCAAGTAACCGTCTAAAACCAGCTGCATTAATAGTGGACATTGGACGCAGATCTAATACTAGAATAGTCCCCATGGCGTCTGTGATCCGCTTTGCGACTGGGTGACAGCTTTCTTGCTTTCTTTCTCTAGCGAAGGATTGTTTAACGGTCAATTGTTGTAAACTATTAGTAGTATTCTTCTGGGTTGAAGATCCACCACCAGCAGCAGCGGGACTAACGCTCAATAATTCTTCAGAGGAATCATGGTTAGTGGAGGACAGGGCCATCTTAACAACATTATGGGCCCCCGGGCAAAGCAGTGCACCGGGGCCCCTACATATATATATATATATATATATATATATATATATATATATATATATATATATATATATATGTATAGAGATACAGATATAGATATAGATATATAGAGATAGATAGAGGTACTTGCTCAGTGACCCTTGAAGGTTTTTTTGCAGGTTTTTTCTTTTGCAGGATTATTTATTCTAATTAAGAGCCCTGCCTATGGGGCCCCCTTGCCCATGGGGCCTCCGGGCACCTGCCCATCGTGCCCAATGGAAAAGATGGCCCTGGTGGAGGAGTCATCTAGCCTTAGCAACATGGATGCAGGACTAACTCCCATCACTTGAGGATATTGATGATGAAGGTGTTGGGGATGTAGATTGCAGGTGCTGGGATCTAGATGAGAGAAGGGAGGTAGATGATGCTGGACTGCTTGTTTTTTTAACATAAGTTTCTGATTTTCCCAACAGCTTTCCATGAACTCGCTTCAAATGCCGTAACATGGATGAGAATCCTAGATGGTTAAGGTCCCTACCTCTACTGAGTGTGGCTTTAAAAACGCTACAAATGGCTAGACAACTGTTGTCAGGATTTGTGTAAAAATAATTCCACACATAAGAGGTGGATTTTTGGTCTTATGCCCAGGCACGAGAATGGCCTTTTTCTTTTCACTGGAAAGAACTGCTGCAATCTTTGTTTGAAAGTGTATGAAAATAATATTGTGACCTGTGAGGTAGTCAAAATTGACTGCAAATGACTTGAAATTAGTGTTAGTGAGGTTAATATTAATGTAGGATCAAAAAAACAGTAACATTTTAGCTATTTTTCTAAAAAAAGAAAAATACAGATCCAAAACCAAAAGCACAACCAAAACACGTAAGGGCGGTTTTGGCAAAACCAAAACCAAAACTCTAAGGTAATCCAGATCCAAAACCAAAACCAAAACACGGGGGTCAGTAAACTTCTCTAGTAAAAATACATTAATAAGAAATAAACATACATCCCATTTTATTTCTCACCAATTCCAGGTGTGCAGGGAGGCCTCTTCTGGAGTTTGAGATAAAAAAAACCCAAAATATGCCAGTCACCCTGCTCATTTCTGGCTCCATTGCCAATGACCAAAAGAGAGCAGCGGATCTATATTTAAACTGGGAAATTCCTACATCATGATGCTTTATTATCACTTTAAATGTAATAACTACCCACACGCTGCGCATCATGCTTGTGGCATGAGCCCTGATAGTTTCGGCCCAGGGTTTGTTGTCACCATTGCAAGGGGTGGGACCCCGGGGTACTTTTCCTTGCTATAGTGCCACTAGCCCTGAAACAATCAATCCATAGCACTATATTTTTTTTGCATAGCATATATATTAACTTTTAACACCTACTAGAAACGATAGTGCAAACAATGTGATACCACAACATTTTTTCACTCCTTAACTATGACGCCATTTTGCACTATACCTGTTTAGGCCATTCGGATGTTACAGTTCACGGTCATTTAAAGGTTCGGAAAATGTCATGTCTATTTCATGGTAAGTAGTCATTTTTTTATTGTAGGGCTGATAGCCATCGTTATTCCCGTCGCTGACAGCTATGTCGGATTTATCATCTCCATTCTCCTGTACCACAACCAGTATGCCATATCCACATCCGTATTCACTATCTCATTCCAAATTGCAGATGTACCACCTTGGACCACAAGCACTTCCCTGTAAATCTAAGTGCAATTGCCTAAAAGTAGGCACATGATGTCACAAGTGCATTTGCATTTTCCACTTTTGCTGTTTGAAAATGATCCTTTTATTCTATTGCAATATTCCTGTCTAATGGAAGCCTTTATTCGTTTCTTTTTTTCAATAAATTTGTGATCGTAAAAGCAAGGGTGATTTACTGGGGAGCTTACAAGTTTTAGGTTATAGGTGATGCACTTACAATGATTTTTTTATTTGTTATTGGTAATACATTTTGAATGTCCTTTATGTTAGAAAGTCAACTTGAGCAAATGCACCAGAAAATCCTGTTAGCCCATAGAAGCAAAGATTCCAAACAATAAGAACTCTCATTTCTACAGATTTAACATAAACTAAGAGCCGATATGTTTTGCGGAAGTGAAAATAACAATTAAGAAATAAAATCTGCTTTTCAAGCATTTTTTAAAAAAGGAAGATGAAACTTACCATAGTAATGTTAAAACATGATATAGGCTAAATTCTTTAAATGCTAATCTCTGAAGAAGAAATGAAACTAAATGTTGATTTAATTATTAATGACTATCACAATAAGGGGCATATTCAATTACGATTCCGGTCCGCGGGATCTTGCCGGAACGGGCCGCGAACTTAATCCACGGTACCGCAATAACGTGGATTTTCGTTTGCAGCCCATAGGGTTGCGTACGAAAATCTGCGTTATTGCAGTACTGTATTACCGGCAATAGTGCGCACTTTCCGCGGTAACGCGCGTTACCACGGACTGGAATCCTATTGAATATGCCCCTAACAATTTCATAGGAAATAACTCCTGCCATATAGAATTCAGATACAGACATTCAACAGCAAATACTAGAATTCACTGGGAACTAGCTAGCTCAGTTTTAACTATATACATAAATATAGAGTAATTTCTTTACTGTTTAATATTATAATAACTGTAATGACTTTAAAAAATGTAACACATTAAATGAAAAAATATACCCTATTTACAAGTAACACTCATAAATGGATTGCACTTTATTCACCTCAGGCAGTGAGAAATAAGATCAATTATCCAGAAACCTGTTGTGCAGAAAGTTCAGAAAAACCATACATTGAAAAAGGCAAATAAATGATTTTTCCTTATGATGTCATTTACACAGACATAATCTTAGACCTCCCTACTTCTACAGTTACTATGATGAGCACTACTTGGGCTGCTCTGATTGACAGAAAAAAACCCTTATCCAGAGGACCCTATAAGGATAATACAGTGTATCACAGGGCCGTAACTAGGGCTGTGCGACAGGGGCAACCGCCCAGGGTGCAATGCTGAAGGGGGGCACAGTTTAGGAATATTTTAGGTTAATTTGGTTAAAATTGAGGGCTAAGGTGACGGAATTTGTCTTTCTCTGCCAGGGCGCTA
Organism: Mixophyes fleayi; assembly: GCF_038048845.1. Classification (NCBI taxonomy): domain Eukaryota; kingdom Metazoa; phylum Chordata; class Amphibia; order Anura; family Limnodynastidae; genus Mixophyes; species Mixophyes fleayi. Next base: position 236,056,750 of record NC_134402.1, read on the forward strand.
GAATTCTAAGTTACGGCTCTAGTGTATCAGGTTACCTATCACTGGTCTAAAACATTCTAGATAAGAGATCCCATCCCTGTTTTCCCATTACTTTTATTTAAATCTCATAAGTAATGATGGTTCCCTATGCTAAAAACTATCAGTTTTATGTTTTGTAGCCACTTCATGTATTACAAGAAGGGGGGAATTCAATTAGCAGAGAGGTGCTGACGGACATCTCTGGCTGCGCACATTGCCGGACAATACGTACATAATCATTCATTTCATTAGAGAATCTTCGCTCATCTCTATGGGACGCGAGGGAAAATGAGTGGAGATTTGAAAAAAAAACTCTGTCACAATGGGGCATATTCAATTGTTGAATATCCCCGTGGCGTTAAAACTATTACTGTTATTACGGTAATAATAAGCTGGATTTCAGCTCGCAGCTCCCTGAGCCGCGAGCTGAAATCCAGCATGAAAACTGCCTTAATAACGGTATTTATGCACACCATTACCGTAAGATTTTCGTCATTTCTGCCAACAATTGAATATGCCCCAATGTGTCTCTGCAGACTATTCTGGAGATACAACATGGCACCTGGCATCTAACTGAATCCCTCCCTCCCCCGAGAAACTTTGTTTTGTAAAATAACAAAATATATGGTTTTAAATGGCGTCTGACAGTTGCAACAAAGACAAAAGCTTGTTTACTTGTATTTCCACATGAGAATTAAGTGAATAAAAGTTTATCACAGCAATCTACGACTGATATATAGAATAACATAAACTATAATTCATGATCAATTTAGAAATATTCACAAACTGTTTATTTCAGAAAACTGACTACACACTTTATTATTTTACTGTTAGTATATACATAATATTCTTAAATCAATGACAACTGTAACTGTAGCTACTAGTGACTGTAGTCATCTGCTGGTAAAATATTATGATGACCAAAAGGCACGAGCTATAAACACTTCCCTAAAGTAGCCCTGATGTGCACTATTTAAAGCACCCCAATATAACCTACCATTGCATTAGAGCAGTTGATAAAACAAACCACCACAAGGTAGAACCACCGTTTCTTGTATAACCGGTACTGTCTGAGCTTCCTCAGACTATTACACCGGTCGGAGTTAGGGTCCAGGTCACCTTCCTGAATCAGACGGTCCTCATCCTGCGCTGCGTCCTCGGAGACTTCAGGCTCAGCCATGTCCTTAAATATGTCAGCACTTTATCACCCAAAACACTTCTTGATGCTACTTTGAAAATCAGTTGAACATGAGAGGATTGGGCTCAGGGGAAACAATAAGACGACCAGTAACATGCGGTAGCAGAGTAAAAGCCGTCCTAATACTGCTTATTGTAGTCCGTGACCATAATGTAGAGTGGGCCAGTCATTATTCCACAGACACAGGAGACCGGCTTCACTGTGTGCACTGGTACTAGCCACTCCCTCGGTATTTGTGTACAGCCTGAGTAGGAACAGGAAACTCCGAATAGTGAAAAGACTGTATAACCAGCAATGGGAGTCTCATGACACAGGCTAAAGTCCATCCCACAGTGGTTCGCTCTCTGCTGTCTGTGGTGTTGGGAATACTGATGATTGACTGTGACACCACGAGCTACTGCTAATGGAGTAATAGTGTGCAATGTGTACAATAGTGTGCAATGTGTACAATGGAGAGCGTATTGTTTTTTGTTTTTCCAACAATTCAAAGTTTAGAACTAGCAGAACTGCCAGTAAGATGTGATTTGCAGGGACAGTTTGAGGTACACAGGGCTCTGTGCATACTCCTGCCAATCTTTCTGTTTATCCTACACATTTTCAAAATATATTCATATAGGCTGAAGTAGTTAGCTTGCCCCTGCCTCTGTTTGTGTAATACCTCCCTGAATCTCCAGATTAGATGTTCCCAACTTTTATAGAAGGTAAGAAAAAGTAATAACGTAGAACAAGAAGTAGGTGAAGGAAAATAAACTTTACTTTTTGAATTGCTCCCTGCCACCTCTTACTTTCTTCAAATTGGTAAATCGTGCAACTATTCACCAAATAGCATAAGGAATAGGGTACAACATTGTAGCAGAGGTTTTTTTTCTGCATTCCTTTACTCAGTAACATTAGTACTAACATACAGCAGCAGTCACTAAGGATGGATAAAAAAAACTTAGGAAATGTGTTATGTCATCGATGCCCTTCTGAGCTCAGTCTGTACTTTGACATCCCCTACACCCCCTTCTGCCATCCCATGAGAGCTGTGAGCCTTTGTCTGTGTAGCAGACTGACTATATCTGGCAGCCTTTTTCATTTGCAAATAAGAGGGATTTTGAAAAGGATACATTTGTAGAAGGATAGCTAAGAACAATGATTATCAGATGCATTAAAATGTATTAATCTTGATTTAAAAAAAATAAATCTGTGGGATTGCTGCATTAAAGACAAACTAGCTGCCTATTTATATCTATTATGCCTCTATTACAGAGTTACACCCTCCTTACGCTATTTTGGGGGATAGGCACGCTATTTTCTACTTTGGAATATATTATTTTTCTGCAAGTGTTGCAATGCCAATTTGATCACAAATTTCGTCATCACTAGGAGAGTTTGTTCTTCATAATGTCACCAGTTTATACTTATTATTCCTAACTGTTTTCATACATCTTTGGTGAGTGTCGCTGCTTTTTGTAATTCTACGTGACGTCTTACTTTCTGCCATAGGCAGTACCATACTATTGAAAACCAATGCCATACACATCATTTGAGCAAGTAGCATGCATTGTACTGTACAGGTCGCACAACTCCCACATGCATGGAGCATCTTGGCCTCTTCTTTTATTTCTTTTGGATACTGCATGCCATTTATTGAAGCTTATATTTGGTCAGATGCTAGTACATATAGGGCCTAATTCATTAAGGTAAAGTAAAGCAAAAAAAGGGAGTAACTTTACACCTTGGCAAAACCATGTTGCATTGGAGGGGGAGGTAAATTTAAAATATGGGGACAGATTCATAGTTGGTGTAAGGCATGTCCTAGATCAACTTTACATTTTAGTGTAAATATAAAGCTATTAAGTAGCTGTGTGCCACATGAAAAAAGCCAGTATTTAACTTTAACTTATTTAACTTAATCATCATCATTTATTTATAAAGCGCCACAAATTAATATACTAATGTGCACCCCTTGCATTATATCATAGTTTGTCCAGTAGAAAATGTACTGTTTTTTTGCCTTTCTTTTCTTAATGAATCAAGCCCATAGGGCTTAATTTAGAGTTAGAAGCAAATCCATCTAAAAGGTGCTATTTTGCACATGTTGTGCTGCATTGGGGGGGGATTTAAGATGTGCACCAAGATTCAAAGCTGGAGTGGAGGGGGTGGGGGCACATCCTAACTCAGTTTTAAAAAAGTGTGCGAAGATAAAGCCGGCCAGTATTAGTGTGTTACATGCAAAAATTTGCGTTTGCACTCAATGTATTTTCTGAACCATAGAATGAAATACATACTGTGATCACAACTGTGATTTGGTTCAATTGGTCTATGTACCTACCAATCTCTTCTCTGAGAAAGTATATTTAAACAACACAATGCTTAAAATCCTTTGAAGCATATTTCCTTTTCTGCTTGGCTACCTCTTGACTTTTTGCCCTGAACAACACAAAAGCTGATGCCCTTTCTTGTTTTGGTTTACTAACTCCAAATCCTTGGATGAAACTTATAAAATTGACCATTCTTGGATCATTGCTTTCACAGCCACAACCACACTTTAGCATTAGAAATTCCTCCAGGTAAATGTTTTGTAGTACAGAAACTTTGATTTAAACTTTTAATTACTCCCAAAATTCCAAGCTTTCTAAACATCTGGGGGTAGATTTATCAAGCTGTGGGTTTGAAAAAGTGAAAATGTTGCCTATAGCAACCACTCAGATTCTTTCTGTCATTTTGTAGAATGTACTAAATAAATGATAACTAGAATCTGGTTATTATAGGCAGTATTTCTACGTTTTCAAACCCACAGCTTAATAAATTTACCCCCTTGGCTTAAAAAAAGACCTTGGAAATTATAAGTCACTGTTACTGGTGGTCAGGTCTCTGGAAGGATGTCACTAAATTATTTTCTGCTTCTTTGAAGTGTGCGCATAATAATGTTTCCCTTCAATATCCCATGGGACACTTTTATCTCTTACCATTTCTAGCAAACCATAAACTCTAATCTCTATGGGCTCTATCACCTGTTTCAAGAGGATGTTCTGTCATCTGGGTTGTCGTTGACCATTTTTATAAAATTACTAATTTTGTTCTTTTAGAAAGCCTTCCTACTACTTCCTTTCTTGAACATATATTTATTTAGAGTATATTTGGATTTCAATTTTTGAAGAGCATTCTGCAAAAAAACAAGGAGTAAAATTAAATTTCACTTAGGTCTACCATCCTCAGTCCAGTCATCAGACTGAAAGAATTAATCATATCTTTCAATGTTATTTGGGTTCTTATATTTCAGTGCATCATTATGACTGGTGAGACTAATTACATTGGGCTAAGCTTGCTCACAATAATCAAATTTATCACCTCACCAACACAACCTCCTTCTTTATTGCTTATGGTACTCATTTTAAACCCCCAGGCACAGTTTCTTCTTACTTTGGATTCTCTGCTTCTGGTGCCTCCATATCCAATTTGCTAAACAACTGGCCTTAAGCTTAATAAAGCCATAGGCCAAGCCATCAAAATGCTGCTCCCCAACTAAAACTTGGACATAAATGTCTTCATTTAGAGTCGGACGTAATGTGCGTCTAAGACTTACGTGAAAGAGTAGGAGTGGAAGTGTTCCGCAGCTTGGTAGGGTATTACGAGTGGCATGCAACCCCAGTTGCGTCCCACTCGTAAAACCCTGCAGCCAGTTCCTGCAGCTAGCTAACTGCTTGCGCCACCTAATTTCTAACGCACTTTTTTTGTCTTGTTTGACGTGTGTTCCGCCTGCGTCTTGATCCGACTAGGGTAGTTTTTGCGGGTAGACGCCATAGTATCTGAATTATTCACGGTCACGCCTACATAACTCCATGTTCCACCCTTTCCCTCGTACTGAGACGCAAGCTGTTGCAAGTGTACACTGCGTCTGAAAAGCAGACGGAACTGCAGGGAACTGTTGCTTACTGCTCATGCCCATCAGTGGAAATGTGCAGGATGCATCTGAAATGGACTTTGCGTCCGACTCTAAATGAGGCCCAAAGTCTGCCTGGCTATTTGAAACAACATATTAATGTACCTACTATAAAACTTGCTCCTTCTCGATCCATGAAAAAATGAAGGAAGTTAATCCCATCTTAAATGCTTCCATCTTTGCAGATATCTAATGTCATCCAGGTTTTCCTACTAAAACCTCTGACTATTATTCAGTTTTTGTATGTAGTAACCCTCCCAAATCATTATCTGTGGAGGGACAACAAGAATTTGAAGTCAATCACATCCTGGACTTCAACATTTCCCATAGTCAACTATTCTATATAATTGACTGAAAGAACTATAGCACAGAAGAATATTTTTGAGTATAACATCCAATGTTTATGCCCCCTCCTATAATTAAGAAGATTTATTCCAAACTCTTAAGAAATATTAGCTGTTCTGTTTGTTTGATCATAATCTGTGTACTTACTGCTATTACTATATGTAGGATCATTCCTGCATTGCACTGATGCAGCTGGCTGCTAGGTAAATAGTTACAAGCTTCATTCAGCTATCAGTCTGGCAGCCTCAGGTGTGCAATCACCTACCACCCTCATGCAGCTAATCATCCTGCAGTTCTGATCGGTGCTTCTGCCTTTATAAATCTCTTCCTGGCAGTATACCAATGCTGTTGATAGTTCCTGCCTGACCTAGTGTGCCTTGTATCCTGACAGGGGCGGGCTGGCCCGGGGGGCAGCGGCCCCCCGGGCCGCTCGGTCAGGTTGCTGTTAGGGCCGGGGGGTAGGCTGGCCGGCCGCCCCCCGGATGCAAAATACAATACTTTCCACCGCGGCCGCATCTGATGACATCAGATGCGGCCGCGTCAGCGCACAGGCGGCTGCATCACATGACAGGGGATGCGGCCGTGTCATCAATGACGTGCCCGCATCCCTTTTCATGTGATGCGGCCGCCTCTGTGCCCCCCGGCCACGCCTCTCCCAGCCCGCGCCTGTATCCTGACCTGTTCTGCTATCAGTGTATGACCTCGATTGTTTATAGAAATTTCTGTCTACTCCCGCAGGCTGTCTAATGTAAAAAAAAGATTATTTAAAAAGCAAACAAAATGTAGGGTCCCCGCTTCTAAACACTATTAACCCTAGCACTACCAGCCTGCTGCCCCTCTAGTGCCCTAGTGCTTTCAGCACTCTGCCCAGTGCTGACAGCACTAGGGCTCTTCCTACACCCCTGGGGCAGTGGGTGTAGGGTAATATCAAAGCAAGTAAGTAAAAATAATCAAGGAAACACCATCTTAGTTTGTTGAACTGCAAGTCTCAGCCAGCTCAGGCTGCCTTTAACAGTCTGAGCATGCTGGTGCTTGTACAACTACAAGCACCAGCATACTTAAGTGCCATCATGTTCTGACACCCACGGCTTTCTGGGACTTGTAGTACAACCAAGAAAAATGTTAAATAAACCACAAAACCCTCTTTACCACATTATTTTAATAAAAATAATAAGACCCCTTAAATAAAATAGAGCACCCTCCTTATAATCACATCTATTTATTAAAAATTAAAAAAAAAGCATAAATCTGATATGATGAAATAGAATATTGGATGTCAGGGCCCAAATAAAACATTGCATTGATACATAAATGAACCTGATTTTCAACTCAGATAAATGTGTGACCAAATGTTTTTAAAAAAGGAAACAATTTGCCCAGTAGGAGGTAATTAAGCTAGGCAAACCCTTTGTGAGGACACCAGCTTAAGATATGAAGATCACAGACATCCATTGTTTTTGATCATGTATTCCGCTAGCTAATTGACTTCCTTTCAATAGATATTGTAAATACAAACTAACCACTAGGTGTAAATCAGAGAGCCATATGCCTAGGTGAGAATCGTGGAGACTCCTATAAAACCTGTAGGCTCTTTATGCAGGTATATAGCAATATGAACTTGAAAGGAAATTCCTTCATTTTTCATATTTTGGGAAATCCATTTGTCACTCCGTATCCGGAAACAGCTAAAATCACATATCTTTGGAAAAGGTATGTCACATTGTCAAAAGGTCATCATGTTTGGTATCAAAAGATGGACAGAGTCATAGGGGATTTATGAATGATAAAATTGAATCAATGTAACTCTCTACAGAAAAAATAGATCACATAGTAAAATTGGTTAGGGGGCAGCACAGTGGACTAGTGGTTAGCACTTCTGCCTCACAGCACTGGGGTCATGAGTTTGATTCCGACCACGGCCTTACCTGTGTGGAGTTTGTATGTTCTCCCTGTGTTTGGGTGGGTTTCCTGCGGGTGCTCCGGTTTCCTCCCACACTCTGAAAACATACTGGTAGGTTAATTGGCTGCTATCAAAATTGACCCTAGTCTCTCCCTCTCTGTCTGTCTGTGTCTGTGCATGAGTGTGTGTCTATATTAGGGAATTTAGACTGTGAGCTCCAATGGGGGAGGGACTGATGTGAATGAGTTCTCTGTACAGCGCTGCGGAATTAGTGGCGCTATATAAATAAATGATGATGATGATGATGGTTAGTAAATCAGGCAACATGCAAATGGTGATTGAAAAAGTGTCACAGGTCATAACCCCTGATTAGCATTAAACGCTGCCCCTGTGAAGACCATCCCATTTCATGTTGCTTAAAAACCTGTGTTCTGAAGGGACAAACTGTCAGCTTCTTGGGATCAATCTAATTGAAGGACTGTCCATCTTTTCTGCCTGTCCCAGGCATACAGATTATTATAAGTAAATGATGCCCTGTACTTTCATCACATTTGTTTCTATAACTGTTTGCAATTTTTTACTTGTATGTCAAATCTTTATCTAATTGTTTTATTATCTGTAAGCATTGTACTTTTTGTATATTAAATCTAAAATGTAATAGTTCTGTCCTTATTGGTCTAAACAAATTCATTGCCTGTTTAGAAGAGACAGATTGCTTGGCTGGATTAACTCTTGTCGAAGTCGTATAATTGGATGAACGAAAGTATATTGGTTAATATTGTTTTAACGTGCGATTGCACTCAGTATGCTACGCTACACGTGGCATAGCACGATCACGCGGTAAAATACGCACGCACACACTTGCACTACAACATATAGTTATTTATATATTTCATTATATATTGATTCCAAGGGGGCGTGGCCTGGTGGGTAATGGAGTAAGACGCTTCTGTCAGAGCTCCTCAGCCTAACTATCCTTTTCATACATCCTCCTATGTACCGGCTGGCCCAACTTACCTGCAATTGTGCTGAAGCCTCTTCTCTCCTTTCCGGTCCAGGTTCACGCTGCAGCGGTGACTCGGGGCGCTTGTTACAGGTGTTTGTCCTCCGGAGCTCTGCTGTGAAGAAGATCGCGCTGACGGAGGGGAGCTGGATGCCCGCTTCGGTGAGTCCTCTGGCCAGCGGGAAATTTAAAAAATCAATAATTTGAGGCTGTTAGGAGTGGAACGTAGCAGCCGAAGAGGTCCCTGAGATCCTGGTTTCCCGGCGTGGAACGAGTGGCGGGCGCCATTTTGGGAGCACATAACGGAGGAGAGAGTGAGCTGGCATATAGTGCTAGGAGCTGCAGCTGCTGTAACCATACCCATTATTATATACAGAGGCAGTGAGAGGAATATATTCTTTGCCCCTTTCTCCATATCTGGTTGTGCACGGGCTCTGGCTGATCTGTAGTTATTATCTGGCCCTTCCACAGTATAGAGTCTGGTCATTAATCTAGCCGGGACTGGACGCTCTGCTGCAGCCTTTCCTTGTATGCTAAATTGCATATATAATATCTAAGGGTGCATTTGACAGCGACTGTGCACAGAGGAGGTCAATATGGGTAAACATTCTGCGAGCACCACCGCGGCTGGTAGATTGGAGAAATATGCTCGTTCCAACCCTGCTACGGCCTCAGGCGGAGCTCCTGTATCTGACCTGCAGGTACCTCAGCCTTTGAAAGATCCAGATTCGCCTACTGATTCTACTCTTCAAGAAGTCCTGAAAGCTATTGCTGCCTCTGAAAAGAAGGTAATGGATAAAATGGGAGAGGTGCAGGTTGATTTGTCATTGATGCGGCAGGATTTTCAGAAAATCCGAGAGCGAGTGTCGGAGATGTAGGCCCGCTTCTCTATACTTGAAGATACTACAGTCCCTTTACCGCAGAAAATTGCTGGTTTGGAGGCTCAGAAGGTGTCGGTTAAACAGAAGATGTCAGATATGGAGGGTCGCCTCAGACGCAGTAATATTCGTTTGGTGGGTCTCCCTGAGAAGGCGGAGGGAGATGCTCCGGAGACATTCTTGGAGAATTGGATGATCCAGCTATTCGGCAGAGAGGAGTTCACGGCCCAGTTTGCAGTGGAAAGGGCGCATCGGATTCCGACTCATAGACCGCCTCCTGGTGCACAGCCACGCACGTTTATTGCCAAGATGTTGCATTATAAGGATCGGGATGCTATTCTGCGCCTGGCTCGGATTAAGGGCCCATTGATGTTTCAAAATCAGAGAGTTGCTGTATTTCCTGATTCCTCGGTGGATGTGCAAAAAAGCAGAGCTCAATTTATTCAGGTGAAGCACCGTCTTCGTGAAATGCAACTGCCATATGCTATGCTCTTCCCTGCAAGACTGAGGGTGATTGCGGATGGAACTACCCTGTTCTTTGGGTCATCGTCTGAGGCGACTCACTGGTTGGATAGGAGAGCTCCTAGTGGTCTTCGTCCAGATTGAAGATACTCCTGATGATGTATCGGTTTCCTGAACTGAGATATATTGATTCCAATCCACAGTGATTTATAAGCAGATAGTATTTAGTTTATTATTAGTTTATATAATATGATTATATGTACACTTCAGTGTTATTTAAGGTTCAGGTTATGGGAAATGTGTCATGTCTGATATCATTTTAATCCCCTATTCATCAGCAGCTGTCCGGTTCATTCGCCGAAGAGATCGCATATTGCATACTCTAGTAGTTATTGATGTAAGGGAATAAATAGTCTGAGTGATATTAAACTGTAAAATGCTAATGGACTAGTTGTAACTGGTTTCTGGGTGGGAGAATCATCTGGAATGTTGACCCTCAGCCTTTGAGGGGGTTGTTTGAACTAGCCTATGACCTGTTTACACTGGACCCATCTGAAGTCTGGACCTATAGAAGCAAGCCACGTCATCTACATTGTTCTCTCTGTAACACTGAATGTATATAATCATAGCTGTGATCCCACTGGTTTCAGTCTACTCTGACCACAGTATTCTAGAGTGATATACTGTTCACTGGTACACGTGGGAGCGCAGCGAGTGCATGCAAACACAGCGGTATGTATTTATCTTTTGGTATTGGCTGTACTGTATTATAATCATGTATTGAACTGTTAAATGCTACATCTGCTAAAATAAATGACTTTGTGCATTGGAAACACAATACAATCACTTGGGCAATGCTTATTTGAAAACGATAGAATTACTTTAATACTCTTTAGAAATCAGTGTGTGAAGGGTTAACGGTTAGCTACCAGAGCACAGAGTGTGCACAATTGGGTGGTTAATTCATAGGTTTGCTGAGGGGTGTGAAGCGTGCGTCTGGGTTGGGAAAAGGGACTAGCGAAATCTGTAGCCTTAGAGAAAGAGGTGAGTGTGAGATTTGGGTTGGAATCCTGTGTTTTCCCTTACAGTAAGCTTCCAAGTCACAAGTGCGCAGAGGGCGGTTTGTGACAAATAAAGGGGTTCAGGAGCGGTTTAATGACAAAATAGAGGTGATATATTGTATTACTGTTGGAATATATGTAAAGATATCTAATCAGGGAGTAGCTAGAGGGGGGCTTATCCCTGACACTTTTCAACAGATGTCTTCTGTTCTTGAAAGCTTGCAATCCAATTATACTTATAAACTATGTCCAAATAAATTATATTCCAAATGGTCCAGGTAAATGTTTCAAGTAAATTATATACAAGAGACCATGAAATAATCTTCTTCTCTTCTGGTCCAAACGCATTGTTACATATATGTATGTCTGCTGTCAGGTTTTAAAACATGTCACAGTTTGTAAACTTTGATATTTGCTACATGTTGGCCATGTTAGGTTTTGTCTATCTTAATGCTGTCAGCGTTTTCGTCATCAGCAATATAACTAACACTGCTTTTTCTACAATGTCCTCAATTAAAGAATACTATTATAAGAGTGTGGAAGTCAAATAATTAGATGAAGTAAGCTAAATTGATTAATAATATTTTACCGTGCGATTAGTATGCCACATGTAATGACACAATTGCACGGATTAATAACACACACATTTACATTCACACTTACACTTGTAAATAGTACACATTTATTAAGGCACCAATCTATATTTATTTATTAGTAAAATGTATTAGAGATTATTTATACATAGATAAAACTACATTAAAGTTATCTAACAGTCAGGATATAGGAAATATATCATGTTTAGTCTCATTTTAGTCTGCACATTACCATCAGGACTCCACTACTATTGGTGAAGCGATCTTTTCCTGCAATCGTTAGTTATGGAAGATAAAGGATTAATGCTCAAAATGATATTGTGTTTGTAATGCAAATAGGTTGGTTTAAACTGGATTAGGTTGGTTCCCTTAGGCACATGTGCTTAGCTGTTGGAGTGAGCTGGCCCCCACTTTATCGGAGCAATCCTTTGAACTGACCTATGATTTACATTGTACTGGACTGACCTGACCTCTGGACCAATAAAGAAAGACCTTAGTTTATCTTTGTGTCCATTGTGACATCATCACTGTTGTTTTACTAAATTAAACTGCATATAAGCAAGCCCTGGGCCAGTGTTGGATCTCTCTCTTCCTGACGGCAGCTATATGGACCTGGCCCCAGGACATGCTAGCAAAATTGTAATGTATTCAGTTTATGTTTTCCTGTTTATTGTTATACCTTTTATGCGCCATCATGGGCTGCTATCTTTTGCTATTAAATCTCTTGTGCGTTGGAACCACAATAATCGCCTTGGACAATGTTTATTCGTAGCAACAAAATGAATATTACAAGGGTGAGTACACATTTTTATTTTCTTACTAATATTGGCTTGAATGGTGAGTCTCAGCCCTGAGTCAAGGTTGTTTCCAAAATCCCTCTCTTAGGACCAATTAATCACGTTGGATTGACCAATAATTGACCAATAATTTGCATGTTGAATTGCCTCACCTGTAAAACTTGTTTTTTTTGTAACATTCAGATTATGTTGGCTGAGATAAAACTTATCAATACTTTTCTGGATTCCTAATACCTTTTTGTAGGTTTCTACGGAGTGGTGTTGTAAGTAAATGTTGTGTTGTGGGTTTTATACATTCCCTCATCTAATGCTCTACATTTCTTAATAAAGTCTTTCTTTAGTTGTATATGCTTTAATATATTATCTCATAACTACATTGGGGTTTATCCATATCAATACAGGCAACTCCCTATGTCCAGTATTATCATCTAAAAAAGTGGAATTTGAATTGTTAAGATCAGTATAAATCTGAAGGGAAACACCAAGTCTGAGTTCTGGACTTCGGCATATTTAATGCCAATTTAAATTGGATGCATGACCAGAGATTATTATAGTATATATTTTTGTGAAATAGCTGATCACCTGTAAAAATATAAAAAAATACCTGAATGACTATCATGTACATGTGATCTAAACTTGCTGTGGCATACTTTAACCTCCACAAGTCTACTATTGTCATCATCACCACAATTTTTTTATATAGCGCCACCAATTCTGCAGCACTATACAGAGAATATATTTGTCATTCACATTAGTGTCTTGCCAATTGGAGTTTACAGTCTATAACACACACACAATATAGTTTGTTCGGTCATCAGCCAATTTTATCTGCTAGTACATTTTTGGCGTTTAAAAGAAACCGGAGCATCTGGAGAAAACCCATGCAAACACGATGAGAACATACAAACTTCACACAGATAAGGCCCTGGTCAGGAATTGAATTCATGACCACATCACAGTGAGGCAGAAGAGCTAACCACTGAGCCACTGTACTATATCTTTTGCTGCTGGATTCAGTATGTTTGACCTTGGCTTTGTTTACTAAACCTTGCTGATGGATCTCAGCCTGCCCTTGAACTCTCAGCCTGTTTACCGACCTTGAGTACCTCTCCTGTCATGGCTTGCCAATTGACCATCCTCATTTGTGACCTGTTTGTCTTGTTTTGTCTGTCTGCTGCTGCATAACTGTGAGTTTCCCTGACTCTACCTCACTCACAGGAATCCTGCATGTAAATGCAGGATTCCTGACAAGGGTTTGGGGCCATAATGATTGGATTCACAGTGTATTGCATCACCAATCCCCTTCCCACTTCACTAGGGAAGTGGGTGGGAGTCGGGAGGGTGTTCTACTCTCCCTGTACATTCAGGTAAACTAGGCAAGTATGACAGAAAAAAAATCTATTTAACCTAGTCAGTTAAGTTTTGCTAATCGCAATCAAGAAAATAAAGTGTTAAATAAAGTCACAATCTTTTGATAAATTGGACTACAGTCTTTACTGCCTTGTGTTGTAGAGCTTCTAACTATGTTAAAATGAGAAATTACATGTTTATGATTGTTTGTGATTATCCAATATGAAATGTTTATTATTTTCTACTCCCATAGTTTGACTTAGTACAAAAGAAGAAGAGTATATTTTTCTTTGAGAGGGATCTTGAAATACTAAAATTGATAGATAACAGATAACTGCTCTTCTCCCTTTAGTGTAATAACTTTGGTAACATAGCATACTCTACCTGTGTCCCTAAATTTGTATGGGTCAAGAGTTTGTAGTCCTAGTGAATTTGGGAGCTCACTAGTTAAAACTTACATTATCACTTCCTATTTGCTAGATTCTCTATTACCTACAAACCTAAGTTAACTTCTGCTGCTGTTATCTAAGTTACCTATTTTGTCTTGCATAGAAGAATGAATTAATCTCTAAATTGGTCTGACATCTATCTTGACCCCAGTTTAATATTGTTTGACCATCTAAAATCACAAGGCCACAGGTCAATGTACTGCTAGGTGACTTTTAATTTATTTATTTTTAAAGATAAGAGTACAGTATTCTTATAAGTCATGTTTCAATGTGAAACAAAGGAAGATTACAAGCATTATATCACACAACACTTTCAAAATGAGTAGCGTGATATCACTATTCTTTAAATATAAGTGATGATAACAATTCTCACCAAATGTATGGATATATTTTACATATATATTACAAACAAGTTAACCCGTGCATGATACTCATGCATTCTAGTCAAATCAAGCTACTTAAGGTGTTAAAAAGGTTCTTGTCATGCATTTGGGCCATAGCCCAGGCCTCAACCACCAACCACTCCCCACTGTCACCCCTGGCAACCACCAACCACTCCCAACTGTCACTTCTCCTTCAAGAAATATATATATATTTATTTTTTAAATCTTTATAAACACTTTTAACAATTAACAAATTAAATTAACAAATTAAAAACATCTTAGTATACCAAATTTCAGCCCTTTCTGAATTTTTTTTCCCCACACACACGAAGAATTTAGTAGGTCAGTGTATAACTCTGCCCAGCAGGTGGCGCTGCAGCTTGGTTTTATTTTTTCCACACACACAGACAGACTAACACACGCCACTAGACATTTATATTATAGATATTCATGGCAGGTGTATTTTATATATGTGTGTAAATAAACAAAATGAAGACCGGTTTTACCTTTTTTTTAGAGCGAATATGCAAAATATACTTATTGGGTGGGCTTATAATTGAAGTTTATTTTGCATATTCTTGCTGCACTAAAATCATCTTTATCTAATATATATGTAAGCACATATTGCTATAAAAAAACAAGCCATTGGAAGATTGGTGGTGGTACTTAAAAATTTGTACTTTTATAACATCCTGTAATCTCTTTTAAAACTTTCTTTGAATGGAACATGGAGCTTTTTGAATCAGAAGGTTAATAGCCCTGTAAACCTTTCAAATGAGCCATTTCATTGGAATAACTTTGGCTGAATTAATTAATTGAAGTTATATTCTGAAGAGAAAACAGGAGCTGTGCCAGATATAAAGATTTATATTGGGAGGTAAGCCATCTGTAAGTTTCATATTGAAAAATAAAGTGACAGACCTATATTTGTATTATTGGAAACATTAGTGGCGCTATATAAATAAATGTTGTTGATGATGATTAGTATAAATATTTAAATATAAAAGCTTTTGCTTAAAACAGTGGTCAGGGAACAGAGGTAAATTACCCCAAATGGGGTAAAAATGAAATTCCTGCGGGTAATGCTGCTGATTCACATGCTGTCAGTTGGATTGTAGACCCCTTTAAATGTGAAATTGCCGTTGTACCAGAAGAGCCTCAAGGGTTGGCAGAGGCACTTCTTGAGCTTCGATGCAATAATGAAGCACGTATTGCATTTGAAAACAAAGCAGATCTGTCATATTTTTGGATGTCAACAGCTGCAAAGGCATTCAAAATTGCACATGAGGAGGCAGTCAAAAAGTTGCTGCCTTTTGCAACAACCTACCTTTGCGAACAAGGATTTTCCACTCTAACGAACATAAAACAAAGCAGAGAAATCGATTGGACGCTGAAGACTGTATCCAAATTGCTCTAACATCAAAATGCCCCAATATTGATGCTCTCGTATCAAAAATGAAGCAACATAAATAATTTCTCCAAAACCTGAAGTTTTGAAGTTGAAGCTTTCAAATAAATTTTTAATAGATTAAATACAATTTTGAATTACAAAAATTAATAATATATTATTTCCTTCCTTTCAAATCAAGGGGGTAACGTCGGCGTATCTAAATATATCTTGGGCTAAAAGATAAAAAAGTTCCCTGACCCCTGACTTAAAATGATATAAGATAACATTTTAATGGTTAAACCTTTTCTAATAATTGGAAATAACAATCAGAAAAATATTTAAGTTTTATTATCATCAACCACTTTTGAAACTGAGAAGAGTTTCAATTAGACTTAAAGGCATAGGGAAATCCAATCAACATCATAACATCCTATCATGGCGAGAAAGTGTATTGCAAAAATGATACTAATGCAAATTATAAACTATGGGGATGTAGTTTATGGTACTAAAACTCAACCCCATATACAGTTTAGATACTCTACAACAATATCTGTCATTTTTGTTTACATTCACTCACATTGCAATATTCTGTCAGACCTTGGTTTTAAATGTCTGATTTCCAGGTGAAGTGTTCACTTTGCCTGTCAAACCTTCAAATACTTTTTAGGCAAGTTGCCAAATTATCTGTCCAGGATACTCAACCTTCTCACCTGTGTAGCACAGCTCACTTAACACCTTTCATCCACTTTCAGACGCCTACTAATGGTTCCTAAATATATTGAACAATCTGGTTGCTCTAAATTTACCTAGCAGGCAGGACAAAAAATACCAGATTCTGTTAAATTTTCCTCCAGCCTAAAATATTTTACAACATTTTTCATTTCATATTTGATGGGACTCTGAAAGTGTTAGACATCCACATACTACTTATGTTGCACAACAGGTTTCTGAAAATAACATGTATTTCATATTTCAAGGCTGTTACTAGTTTAACATTTACTTATGGAAAATAAGGAATTTAATATATGAATATTATACCATCTTTAGTATTTGTGATACTCTTCCAATATGATTGAATGAATTAAAGCAGCAATCCCATGAAAACAATAAGTGTTTTTTTTAAAGTGAATCACTGCGGCATATATAAGAAGCAACTTTGTAATTAATTAATTTCCATGGTGTGTTTTCTTTAGGCTGCTGTTAATGATTTATAACTGCAGACTGTCCACAGTGTATTGTGACTACCATAGCGACCATAGTTACATGGCACATGATGTAGTGAGCAGAGAGGCTTTTGAAAGGCCCTCCGAGTTCTTTTTTCCCCTCTCTGCCATTTCATGACTTGCTGAGAGTATGATAGTCTGTGTCTGACAGCCATACTTGCTTTCCCTCCAGAAAGATTTTAGAAATGATTTGTGGGTGTTAAGGCACCCAGCACGAATGGAATGGATTGGTAGTTGCTGCAAACAGAGCATCTTTATTTTGAACACAGGTCACTCAGGTAATATCAAAATGCACTCAATGTTAATATAACTATCGCAAGTTCATAGGCACAACAGATAATGCTGGTGAGATGTATTGCAGAACTCAGAGACAGATAGGCAGGGGTTAATGCAGAATAATCTGGCACTAGTCTGATGGAGAGGGTAGCAGATAATGAGTAACCAGAATTTATTTGGCAGAATGAGATCACGATACAAAGGCACACTGTATCAAACAGGAACTAAAGACTTAGTTATGCTGGTATCCGGGTATAACAGAGGGAGTACAGGTACAAGGTGACTGGATTACCTGGTTTAACCACTAGAGCAGGAGATACTAGTGTCCAGGTTTAGGAGATGGATTGCAGGTACAAGTAAATACTGGACATTAGACACAAATTGTGAAGTGCAGATGGAGGTTACAAGGTTTAGCAGCGACTGGTGTCCAGGTATACAGATGAGGTACAGGCACAAGGAACATTAATACCAGGTTAGTAAGGAGGCATGAGGCACTGGATGTCAGGCACAAATGGAAAAGTGCAGGGTTACCAGGTTTAGCCGATGACAGGAAGCACCAGATGCTTCACAGAAGAATCAGGCAAAGGAGGGTCAGGCAAGCCAGGGGTTAGAAGCCGAAGATCCACAATGATACCAGGAAGTAAGCAGGAGCAAGGTCAAATGAAATTGGGGTCTTGGGTCACAAACAAAGGTGAAAAACGATGGAACAGGTAGAAGTCAGATAATCAGGAGAACAACAGGCGCATTAACACAGGAGTACTGACAAGGACCAGAAGCAGCAAACAATTGATAAACTGCAAGGAGCAATGTTTGGGGTTGGAATATAAGGCAGTGGAACAGTTGCAGGTGATGATCAGGGAAGAATGTTAACTCCTGCAGGCGATGTGGGAATGTCCAATGTCAAAACAGCAGCACCTCTGGCAGCATAGAGGTATTGCTGGCCAGATACAAATTAGGATCAGAGTCCTAACATAGGACCCCCTTTAAGGAGCGGATCCCAGACACTCCCAAAATCTCTAAATTCAGGCTTTTTAACCCTAATTCCTCTTTTGTTTACTCTTTCCTAAAAGGACCTTATAATCCGATGTGAGCACAAGAAAAGAAGTTTCCTCAAGCAATGCATGGACTCGGAAACTCCTTTAAGACCGCAGCATTAAAGGCAACAAGATCTTGTAGTATGGAATCTTTGGAGTCTATGAGGGAATATGTCCACCGTAGTGCCTCTCCTCTATAGGACACGATTATAGAGGCAATTAAGTTCTGTTGAGTGGTGTCAGGAGGATGGTAGGAGAGCAGGAGTTCCCGACTGGGACAGGAGGAACATGTATCTTAGAAGGCTCAGGCTAAGCATGTAACCTATAGGGCTCAGGCTGAGCACGTATTTCTGGGGGCTCTGGCTGAGCATGTATCTCTGCAGACTCGGACAGAGTACACAACTTCGATAGCCCGGGGTTGGCACACAACTCGGAAGGAGGCCTGGACTGGGCACACAACTCAGAAGGAGGCCTGGACTGGGCACACAACTCAGAAGGCTCGGCTTGAGTATTAGAAATTATTGCGTTATAACACTGTGTCTATGTACCTGTGCCGCATTTATATGTCGCACACATACAAGACGACGTGTTCATCACTCGTAATTGTTCTACATAGATGGATTTTCTTACTACTCTGAATAAAAATCACATGACTTTCAAATTTATGGTTTAATTTCATTTATTTTTTTAAATACTTAAAAACTGTAAACAATGCTATACATTGCTACCAGTCACTATCCTAAATTTTTTTAAAATTTTTTTTTTTATTTATAGATAATACTTATTAGTGAAAATTAAATTATAGTACTGAGATAGCTTTCCAAAATGAGACACACGTTTTTAAAAAGATTTCCAGAAAAGAGGTATTACACTACAATATTAAATGACATTTACAAATTTATATACAATACTGTGCAAAAGTTTTAGGCAGGTGTGAAAAAAATTCTGCAAAGTAAGAATGCTTTCAAAAATAGAATTGTTAATAATTTATTTTTATCAATTAACAAAATGCAAAGTGAATGACCAGAAGAGAAGTCTAAATCAAATCAATATTTGGATGTGACCACCCTTTGCTTAAAATTCTTCTAGGTACACTTGCGCACAGTTTTTTTGAAGGAATTCGTCAGGGGAGGTTGTTCCAAACATCTTGGAGAACTAACAGATCTTCTCTGGATGTAGGCTTACTCAAATCCTTCTGTCTCTTCATGAAATCCCAGACAGACTTGATGATGTTGAGATCAGGGCTCTGTGGGAGCCATATCATCACTTCCAGGATTCCATGTTCTTGTTTGCGCTGAATATAGTTCCTAATGACTGTATGTTTGGGGTCAATGATTTGTTGCATAATAAAGTTGGAGCCAATCAGACACCTCCGTGATGGCATTGCTCGATCACAGGTTCCACAATCTAACCTTACCAGCAGAGTTTGGCTATTCCTCACCCAGTTTTAAACCTCCTACACAACTGTATTTGTTTCAGTTAATGACTGTGCTTCAACCTACATATGAAAATGATGATCATTATCACCTGTTTGTTATGATTGGTTAATCATACACCTGACTATAATCCTACAATATTCCTGACTTTGTGCAAGTGTACCTAGAAGAGTTGATGCTGTTTTGAAGGCAAAAGATGGTAATGCTAAATATTGATTTGATTTAGAGGGCTTTGCCTCCCTGCCAGTTATAGCGTCCTGTATGCTGCACAGTTTACTGCTCAGCTTTTTGTTCCTGTGGATACTCTGCATTATTGACCTGATTCGTGTTGTGACCTTTGGCTTGTTTTTGGACTCTGCTTGAATGCTGATTCCCCCTAACCTTTGCCTGCCTTTTGGATTATCTGTGATTGCAACCTTTCCTGACCTCTAGCCTGTCCCTCAGTGACTCTGTTTGCTACTGACCCATGACTTCTGGACTGTCCCTGTTATTTGCCTCCTGTATTACGGTTGCTCTCCACCCTGCGCTACGGTTGCCATTGATAAACTTTTACAGCTCTAGAGTTAAGTCCTGGGGGCATCCAAGTACCTCCGACAGAATCAGTTCTACGGAAAAGGCAGCTGCTAAAGGGGAAGAAATCTATCCTATTTGGTTCTAAAACTTTATCTAGGTAGCCGTTAAAACTAACAGTCACAGAGCTTGTATACTGTGTGAGGGCACAGGGTGGTAGTTATGCGTGGATACATGATTGCTAAATTAGGTGTGCACCACAATATGTTTGGGCATATGCTGGTCCAATATGTGAGGGGCCATAGTTTGTTTATCTGGTGGGGTAAGGAACAGGATGGAAATATTCATGGGAAGCTCATTGATTAAATATTATGTGGTGG
The DNA here is from genome assembly GCF_038048845.1 of Mixophyes fleayi. Taxonomy (NCBI): domain Eukaryota; kingdom Metazoa; phylum Chordata; class Amphibia; order Anura; family Limnodynastidae; genus Mixophyes; species Mixophyes fleayi. Next base: position 236,077,364 of record NC_134402.1, read on the forward strand.
TATGGCTGGTACAATATCCTATTTCTTAGCTATACTAATGTGCATAGAGCCAAACCTCTGATTTTTTTAATATTGTGTATGTCACTTTAGCCAGTGTGGAACATTTATTAGGCTTCCTGGTATTAGCTTGGTGTCTAGAAAGCTGGGGTCATAATGTAAGCCCTTGCCCCTTGCATTGAACCTTTGCCAGCCACAAAAAAGGGGCTTTAAGTGGCACCTGTGAGGGATTGGACCTAGCACACAACCATCAAAGGGGCAAGCTTAGCAGGTTTTGTATTGCTTTGAGTACTGGAGAGTAGGGGACAGATAAAGCAGATGTGCAGAAATTAGGATGTCAAATGGAGAGTATATTGGTTGTGTATGTGTTTGTGTGTATATGTGTGCCAGGTTAATTTACAACACACACATGTTCTTTTGTGGGGGGTGATATGATTTGCACATAGTCAGTACACCGACAGTGAGTACACTGACATTTAAAATGCGAAGACTGACACCCCGACAGGACAGAAACAGCGACTTACCATTACACTGACACAATCTGTTCCCGACAGTTGAAAATGGCGTTATTGTAAAATGTGACTGTGAAATGTAGAGTTTTAAAGCGACAATACACGGACATAGCTTTTGACGGTAAGGTTAACCCTTTTCCTAGCCAATAACACTAACCACTAACCCTAACCCTAAAGTACTACTTACATGAGATGATAGTAAGCCGGATCTGTGTATTGCCACCGTGTACTCACTGTCGGTGTAGTAACTATCGTGAAAGTGACTACAACCGTCTTTTGTGACATGTATCGCTAAAACCAGGTGTACTTTTGCAAAAATATTCTTGGTTTTAGGGATATTAGTATAGACTTGAAGGCCAAGATGGCTGCCCCTGAAAATTTGCATTGCTTGATAAAAAGAGTTGACCCATTCAGGATGTTCCTTGCTGAGTGCAGATTGGGTGACAAGCACCACACTCCCAGTTTGAACAGCAGAGAATTGCGCTCCCACCTCATGCCTGCTAAGGTAAAAAGCAGCATGTGTAGAGGAGACAGTGCCCATGGTGGATGTGGCACGTCTAAGGGGAAGAGGAATGATGCCTAGGTTGCCCACAAGGATTGTGCTGGAGACATTTACTCTAAAAAAATTAGAACTTTATTTTACAATTAATCTCTTGGTCATATGGCATATTGACTTAGTATTCTTTAATTAAACTATTCAGACATATAATCCCAGTGCTGGGACCAGTGCTGTCTATGAACCTTGGCAGTCCTCAAGGAAGTGTCACGAGCCGCGGCGGTACTCACAGCCGCCGCGGCTCGCTTCTCATGCGCCCCAGCGTCCCGGCCGTCACCTTGACGACCGGGACATCATTTCCTCTTCCTGTCCGGCCGTTACCAGGGCAACGGCCAGACGCTAGTACACTAGCGCTGCGTCCCGGCGGTGCTGGTAGCCGGGCGCATGCGCATAGCAGGCAGCCTGTGGGCTGATTAGGCTTATTAACAGGCATTAGCCTGCAACTGTGTAGGTCAGGGGCAAGCCCTGATTGGCCTTGCTGGATACTAGTAAATTAGCCTGCAGGAGTGTGTTCAACTGCTGATTGGTCTGTGTCTGTACTTAAGGCAATGAGGTCTGCTGCCTCATTGCCGGTTATAGCTTCTGTGCTCCAGTCTGCTGACCTGCTTGTTCCAGTTCCTGTATCCTGTTATCTACGTTTTGACTACCCGTGTTTGACCCTTGGCTTGTATTGGACTTCGCTTGTGTTTCCTGTGACCGTGATCCTTGGCTCGTTTACCCTTTCCGCTTCCCTGCCTGTGACCTCTGACCTCAGCTTGTTCATCGATACTGATACCTGCTGCCGGCCTTTTGACCTCTGCGTGGACCTGACTCTTCTTGCCTGGGTTCTCCCCAGCCGGTACACACTTTACGACCCTCTGTCAGTCTGCAGCCCAGTCTGTCCCCACCATCAGGGGCTCCAGTGAACACCTGACTGACAGAGTAGACTCCGGGTTGTGTTGTGCCGGCTGGAAGAGTTCCTAACATTATAACCGGCCCACTCACGGAGACAAGATTAGGATGGATGCAAGTGGATCCATCCACACCGTCTCCGGCACAAACCATAGCAGGCCATGTTGAGTCTTTGTATCAGATGATGCAGGGATTGGCTGAGCGTATGTCTGTTCAAGAAGAAGCCACAAAAGCTTCACAACCTCCTCCAGGTCCCATCTGTGAGCCCAAAATGAATTTACCGGATCGGTTCTCCGGAGATAGAACCTTGTTTCGAAACTTCAGGGAGAGCTGCAAGCTCTATTTTCGGGTGAGACCACCGCTCCTCCGGTTCAGAGCAGCAACGAGTTGGGATTATTATTTCCCTTCTACAGGGTGACCCCCAGTCCTGGGCGTTTTCTTTGCCACAGACCAGTCCGGCCATGCAGTCCGTAGACTCCTTCTTTGAGGCATTGGGTTTACTGTATGATGACCCGGATCGAGTGGCCTCCGCAGAAGCTCATCTACGGTCCTTGAAACAAGGCCGACGGTCAGCAGAAGAATACTGTGCGGAATTCCGTAGATGGTCACCTGACAGTGGATGGAACGACCCTGCCTTACGTAGTCAGTTCCGTGTCGGCCTATCTGAACAGATTAAAGATTCGCTGGTGCAATACCCGTCTCCTAGCTCTCTGGAGGATCTGATGCACCTCTCCATTAAAATTGACAGGAGATATAAAGAGCGGAAAACTGAAAAGGAAACGTCATCACCTCCATCCGCCTTCGTTCCTATCTCCCAGGATGGTGAGGAACCAATGCAATTGGGAGCATACCGTCTTTCCTCTGAGGAAAGAGACAGGAGACGGTCACAAGGCTTATGTTTATATTGTGGCGCAAGAGGCCACTTCTCCCGTTCTTGCCCAAACAAGTCGGGAAACGAGCATGCCTAGGGAACGAGGGGAGAGTTCACTTAGGTCTACAAATTGTCTCCCAAAAAAATGCGGTATTGGTTCCTGCACAGCTCACGTTCAGTGCTTGTTCTGTGGGTCTGGCGGCCTTCATTGATAGTGGAGCTGCAGGTAACTTCCTGGACTTCGAGTTTGCCCGCTCTGCTGGAATTACGCGGGTTAAACTCAAATCCGCCATCACGGTATGTGGCTTAGATGGTGCTCCATTGCCAGGCGGTAAGGTTACCTGGGAGACCCCGCTACTACAATTGAGGATTGGGGCTCTCCACTCCGAATCTATAGTCTTTCGTCTCATTGAATGCCCGTCAGTGCCTTTGATTCTAGGTCATCCTTGGCTATCCTGTCATAACCCTGTCATAGATTGGGCAAAAGGAGAGATTGTCCAGTGGAGCTCTCATTGTTCACAGTCCTGTTTGACAGTACCTCTACGTGTGGTTCGGTCCATTCCGGAGCAGCTTCCCTCCCAGTATCATGACTTCTGGGATGTCTTCTCTAAAAAGGCTGCTGATATTCTACCACCGCACCGGGAGTTCGACTGTGCCATCGAGTTAATTCCAGGTACTAAACTACCCAAGGGACGTTTGTATTCTCTCTCCGGTCCAGAGACCAAATCCATGCAGGAGTACATTGATGAAAATCTGGAGAAAGGCTTCATCAGGCCATCTAAGTCTCCAGTAGGGGCTGGGTGCTTCTTTGTGTCCAAGAAGGACGGTGGACTCAGACCATGTATCGATTATCGGGGACTGAATATGATTACGGTTAAAAACACCTATCCGCTTCCTCTCATCTCTGTACTCTTTGATCAATTAAGAGGAGCAACGGTCTTCACAAAAATCGACCTTCGTGGTGCTTATAACCTCATACGCATTAGAGCAGGTGATGAGTGGAAGACGGCGTTCAACACGCTCTCGGGCCACTACGAATACTTGGTCATGCCGTTTGGCCTTAGTAACGCTCCTGCTGTGTTCCAGGATTTAATTAATGAGGTGTTACGTGAGTTCCTGGGACACTTTGTTGTTGTCTACTTAGATGACATTCTCATATATTCCAATTCATTGCCGGCACATCGGAGTCATGTCAGACAAGTCCTACAGAAACTACGGGAACATCATCTCTACGCGAAACTCGAAAAATGTGAGTTTGAGGTTAAGAAGGTATCCTTTCTTGGCTATATAATCTCTTCAGAGGGTTTCTCCATGGACCCCACCAAGGTCCAGGCAATCCTGGATTGGGTACAACCCAATAACCTCAAGGCGGTCCAGAGATTCCTAGGATTCGCCAATTATTACAGGAGATTTATTGGCGGTTTTGCTGACATCGTGGCTCCTATCGTTTCCTTGACTCGCAAAGGGGGTGATCCGGCTGTTTGGTCACGGCAAGCAATAAATGCATTTAAAACCTTAAAGGAAGCTTTTGTGTCCGCTCAGGTCCTTAGACACCCGGACCCAAAGGTACCATTTATTCTCGAGGTAGATGCTTCTGACGTCGGTGCTGGAGCTATCTTGTCACAAAAGGATCCTCAGACTCACCGCTTGCATCCATGTGCCTTTTTTTCCCGCCAATTCTTCTCAGCAGAGACCAATTATGACGTGGGAAATCGAGAATTACTAGCAATTAAATGGGCCTTTGAGGAATGGCGACACTGGTTGGAAGGCGCTGCACACCAGATCTCCGTTATAACGGATCATAAGAATCTGCAGTATATTCAGTCAGCTAAACGCCTAAACCCCCGTCAGGCTCGGTGGTCACTGTTCTTCACCCGATTTAACTTTATTATCACTTATCGTCCTGGTTCTAAAAATATTCAAGCAGACGCTCTGTCTAGAAGTTTTCTGGCACATCATGCCCCAGTCACTAACCCAGAGCCTATTGTTCCTGTATCCATGGTCCATGCCGGATTAACTCAAGATCTGAGCTGTACCTTACAAAGGTTTCAGAAGTTGGCTCCTGACATCACTCCGGTAGGACGGTTGTTTGTCCCAGTTCATTTAAGGAAGACAGTTCTTGCTGAAGCACACAACAGTCGGACTGCTCGACATCCTGGCATCTACAAAACACTAGAGATACTTTCCCGTACCGTATGGTGGCCGTCTCTGTCTGCCGACATCAAAAGTCACGTCCTGTCCTGTGAAGTTTGTGCCAGGAACAAGGTTCCCAGGACTCGCCCGGTAGGGCAGTTAGTTCCGTTAGCCGCTCCTGCTAAACCTTGGACACATCTATCCATGGACTTTATAGTTGATCTACCACCCTCTGCAGGACACAATACCATTTGGGTTGTGGTAGACCGGTTTAGCAAGATGGCGCATTTCATTCCACTAGCCAGGCTTCCTTCTGCTCGAGATTTGGCCGTCCTGTTCATTCAACACATTTTTCGCCTCCATGGACTCCCTACAGACATCGTCTCCGATCGGGGTTCTCAGTTCATTGCGCAGTTCTGGAGATCATTCTGTACCCTCCTGGGAATCAAGATTAGTTTGTCATCAGCGTACCACCCTCAGTCAAATGGGCAGACGGAGAGGGTTAACCAGTCTTTGGAGAAGTTCTTGCGATGCTACACGTCGGAGTTCCATGACAACTGGTCCTCCTTGTTGCCCTGGGCGGAATTTGCCTGTAACAACTCCTGTCACTCCTCCACCAAAACCTCTCCGTTTTTTTGCAATTATGGTTTTCACCCCAGATCGAACTCTTTGTATTCTCTCCAGTCCGTTGGTATCCAGGAGATCCGTTCCACTGCCAGGGATCTCAGAGTTATCTGGAAGAAAGTGCACTCATCTTTAAGACAAGCCGCACTTGTTGCAAAAAAAAATTCGGACCGACACCGTACCATCTGCTCTCTTAAGGTTGGCCAGAAAGTCTGGCTGTCTACAAAAAATATCAGGCTGAAGCAACCTTGCAAGAAGTTGGGCCCTAAATTCATCGGGCCGTTTCCCATCATCAAGCAGGTGTACTCTGTTGCATTTAGGTTAAAAATTCCGGGCTCTTTAAGAATTCCAAACACATTTCATTGTTCTCTGTTAAAACCAGTTCTTTATCCAGCTCAAGCCCAGTCTTCAGGCAAGCCACAGAGGTACAGTGTTCAGAAAATCTTGGATTCCAAAAAAGTGCAAGGACAGGTGCACTTTTTGGTACAGTGGAGGAACCGCGGGTTAGAAGAACGCTCTTGGGTTCCGCGGAGACAACTCCATGCTCCCAAACAATTGAAGGAATTCTTCAGGAAATTTCCAAGAAAACCTGGGTGACCCCTCCTCAAGGGGGGGGTACTGTCACGAGCCGCAGCGGTACTCACAGCCGCCGCGGCTCGCTTCTCATGCGCCACCGCGGTCCCGGCCGTCACCTTGACGACCGGGACGTCATTTCCTCTTCCTGTCCGGCCGTTACCAGGGCAACGGCCAGACGCTAGTACACTAGCGCTGCGTCCCGGCGGTGCTGGTAGCCGGGCGCATGCGCATAGCAGGCAGCCTGTGGGCTGATTAGGCTTATTAACAGGCATTAGCCTGCAACTGTGTAGGTCAGGGGCAAGCCCTGATTGGCCCTGCTGGATACTAGTAAATTAGCCTGCAGGAGTGTGTTCAACTGCTGATTGGTCTGTGTCTGTACTTAAGGCAATGAGGTCTGCTGCCTCATTGCCGGTTATAGCTTCTGTGCTCCAGTCTGCTGACCTGCTTGTTCCAGTTCCTGTATCCTGTTATCTACGTTTTGACTACCCGTGTTTGACCCTTGGCTTGTATTGGACTTCGCTTGTGTTTCCTGTGACCCTGATCCTTGGCTCGTTTACCCGTTCCGCTTCCCTGCCTGTGACCTCTGACCTCAGCTTGTTCATCGATACTGATACCTGCTGCCGGCCTTTTGACCTCTGCGTGGACCTGACTCTTCTTGCCTGGGTTCTCCCCAGCCGGTACACACTTCACGACCCTCTGTCAGTCTGCAGCCCAGTCTGTCCCCACCATCAGGGGCTCCAGTGAACACCTGACTGACAGAGTAGACTCCGGGTTGTGTTGTGCCGGCTGGAAGAGTTCCTAACAGGAAGTGGAATAGTACACATGGTGCATGTTCTCCCAATGTTTCCCTACATTATTATCATTCATTAAAATACATTTTCATCATTATCACACTCTCAGCTAAGACTGTCCTACTGTTTATGGAATTTTACATTTTAAGGCAGTTTCTAGATTATGTAGAATTATGAAATCTCCCAATTTTAAATGTTGTCAGACAAACATTTGGTAATATCCCAATATTAGAATAATGTGTTACATATACAACATAACATTTGGTTGAAGATCCTTTATAATACATTAGACAGTTATTTAACCTAAGCAGAATATTTTCTTCATATATCCACATACACTGCGGTAACCTTTTAAAAAATGAGTTTGCTCACAGCATAGTTTTTACTTAAAGACTTGAAAACCTTTGCGGACATGCTTGAACTGGTTACTAAATTTACCATGTAATCCTTGAGTGGTCCTCAAGTCTAAGTGGCTCCTTTACTGTGAGTGTACAATTTGTACAAGGTAAAGAGTGGAAAAGGATTTCTTATTGTTAACTTCAGCTGAAAAACTTTCTTCACTGCCCCTGTCACGCGGCATTACACAGGGCTCTATCCCATCTCCCATGCTGTTTGCTTTATACATGTTACCACTCACCTCTCCCTATGCAGGAGTGTATATATCACATATACAGTATATATCACATATATCACTATACTGTATATATTTCAGGGATGTGCTCAGACCCCGTGTTTTGGTTTTGTTTCTAAATCCTTCTTTGTGGTTTGATTTGGTTTTAGTTTTGGCCGAAAATCCTCATGTGTTTTGGTTTTGGTTCTGGATTTCATTAAAAGTTGTGAAAAACAGGTAAAATCGTGTGATTTTGAGCTATTTTTGCTCCTTCATTAGTATTCATAGCATTAACATTCATTTGCAGTTTATTTTCTATTGATCTCTCCAAAACTGTCAAAATTTTCACTGATTTTGGGCAAAGGCTGCAGCAAGCTTCCTCGCTAAAATGACAGAGCAGTTGAATAAAAAAATATAATCATTATAAAACACTGTGGCACAGCAGTGGCAGACAGGATGACAGTTTAATAATGTAAATGACACCTTTAAAACCCTTTTAAGCATAATGGCAGAGCACTGGCTGATAGGATGGTAATTTTAGAAACAAAGCTATCCAAGGCTTGGTCCAGCCCATAACTGAAATGGTTTAAAAAAAACGACATATAAAGCATGGAATTCCACCTCGTTACTACCTCTTGCTGAGTGTGATTAATTTGTTCTACAGTTACATGATTAACATTTATATGGTCGACACCCTGGTTGGAAAGAGGACAATAGTGACATCCTCTGTATCATTAGGTTGATAATTGAAATGTAGACAGTATTATTAGGTCCACAATTCAAATGTAGACATTATTATTTGGTTGGCAATTCATTTATTGAAGCACAAACACACTGTAGCAGAACAGGACCGAAAAATGCAATAAACAGACACAATCCAGCAATAGCAGGTAATAATCAGAACTCAGTCCAGGTTTAACAGAATCTGGGTGTGGCTGGATAGAAATAAACATAAACTGGATAACAGGTAATTTACAGGACAGGGAAGGAAGGATACTCACAATGAAATAGATTACAAAACAAATGCTGTGTACCAGACGCTGAAGGCATCCAGGTAAACTGTGAGTATGGAATGATGGTAGAAGGAAGAGTTAAAGTTATTGTTATGAGCGTCTAGTTGCTGTCCAATAACGATTGTCCACTTCCCGTATATGTGGTTCCAAAGCACAAATCGATTTATTAGCAAAAAGTAGCAGTAACAAGTGAGAATAAAATAAGTACAGCCGTTACTTATCGCAGGCGCTCTGGATCCAGTGTACAGTCATTCAGGTCTGAAGGCTGTTGTAGACCGGCTAGTGGGTTCAGAGCTCCTGCTTATATACAGTTAGTGAATACAGTAAAACAATACAGATGCTTGCTTCCATAGGTCCAGGCTTCAGGAAGGTCCACTGTAATGCAGGTCATTGGCCAATTCACACGAAAGTATCCAAGGGTGGGGGTCAGCTCTCCAGGAGATGCATTCCAACTTTCCCACCAAGAATCCAGTTTAAACTAGTCTATTTACACTACACAGACAATATCATTCTAACCATTTATTCCCTATTATCAATAACTAGAGTTCACAATGTGCGATCCCTTCAGTGAATGAACCGGACAACTGCGGATAAATAGGGGATTAGAATGATACTAAACATGACATGTTTCCTGTAACCTAAACCTGTGATTTCACTAACATGTATATAACTTATAATATTAGCCATAAACATTGCTACATTTCGACATAAATACCTGTGTTGCAACTACATTTAATATAAGCTACTTATAAATGTGTATGTTCATGTGAATGTGTGTAAATGTGTAAAACCTGTTGTTGCCACGTGTTGCGGTTGAATACCCTCCTCCACGCCGTAGAGTGCTATACGCATAATTTTCAGACAAAGACAATCAAGTTGTTTGATATTAATTGAAATTACTTTATCCAATTAGCTGACTTCGACATTATATGCCAACAAACAATGGCAAGCAGAATGTCTAGGGCACAGGGTAAAGCAAATAACAATGACCAGCAAGGTGCATGGTGAGGGGTGGGAATAAATAGGGAAGCAGGTGCAGGTTATCCAACAGAGGGATAACATTAACTCCTGTAGGTGATGAGAAAAATGTCCAAAGTCATAATAGCAGCACCTCTGGTAACACAGGGGCACTGCAGGCCTGATGCAGAATAAGGACAGATTTCTAACAAGAAAGGGTTGGAAAGTCGACAATAATGACATCGACAGTATCAATAGATCAACAATTCAAATGAAGACAGTATTATTAACTCAACAATTTAAATGTAGACAGTATTATTAGGTCGACAATAATATCCCTAACCCTAGCCCTATAATACTAATGGTAGACCTAATAATACTGTCTTTAGATTGTAACCTTGCAAGCAGGGCCCTCTTACCTCTCTGTCTGTCTGTATTACCCAGTATTGTTTAATACTGTGTTTATTCCCAATAGTAAAATGCTACAGAATTTGCTTGTGCGAAATAAATAAATGTTGACAGTGATGATGATGTCTACAATCAAATTTTTTCCCTAATAATACTGCCTACATTTGAATTGTCAACCTAATAATAATGTAGATATTCAAATTGTTGACTTAATGATACTGTAAACATTTGAATTGCTGACCTAATGTTGTAGACTTTCTGAATGTTGACCAAATGAATGTCTAGCCGTTGACACATACCTTTGGGGGCGTGGTACATTTGTGTTAAACAGTTACGACTGCATAACTTTGGAAATGTTAGGATGAGTAGCAATGATGATGATTTAGACATAGAAATTGAGGATGCTAGTTTGAAACTTGCTAATGTGTAACAGTATGAGGGAGATAATTGTGGATCAGAAAATGTATTGTACTTGAACAAGATAATGAGGACAATGATGTATGTGTTCAAGTAAGTCAGTCACCAGTGGTACCACCTCATGTCCATGATAAGTGCATTATCATGCCTGAGTAAAAGACCAAAAAATCCACCTCTTGCGTGTGGAAATATTTTTATCCCAAACCAGACAACATTTGTACACAATGTCAGGTTATTCACAGCACCCTCTTTTTTGGGGCCTGCTGCTCACAGGCGAACAGCACCCTGTTTTTGTCAACTAAATAGTTAAGATGTCACTGATACTGCCCCTCACACAATTGCTTTCAGATTGAAACACTTGTGGTTTTGAAAGAAATATATTATTATTTTTTTTGTGGGGTGTGCTCCTCACAGTCAAATAGCATCTGTTTTTTCTCCACTAAATAGTTCAGATGTCACTGATAATGTCCCTAACACAACTGCTGTAGAAGTCTACCTAGAATAATTGATGCTGTTTAACAGACAAAGCGCCACTAATTCCACACCGCTGTACAGAGAACATTCACATCAGTCTCTGCCCCATTGGAGCTTACAATCTAAATCCCTAACATACACACACACATAGACCGAGAGAGACTAAGGTCAATATAATAGCAGCCAATTAATCAGTGTGTTTTTTGGAGTGTGGGAGGAAACCGGAGCACCCGGAGGAAACCCACGCAAACACAGTAAGAACATACAAACTCCACAAAGATAAGGCCATGGTCGGGAATCGAACTCATGACCCCAGTGCTGTGAGGCAGGATTGCTAACCACTAATCCACCGTGCTGCCCATATTTTAGATTCATCTTCTGTTCATTCACTTTGCATTTTCTTAATTGATAAAAATAAACTATTAACACTTACATTTTTGAAAGAATTCTTATTTTGCAGAATTTTTCCAACAACTATTGCACAGTATTGTATGTATGTATATATATACTATATGGACAAAAGTATTCGGATGCTTTACACCAACAGGGACTGTAATGACATTGTATTTAAATACACATACTTTAATATGGAGTTGGTCCTCTTTTTGCAGTGATAACTGCTTACACTTTTCTTAGAAGACTTTCCACAAGATGTTGGAGTGTTTCTGTGGTAATTTATGCCCATTCATTCTGTAGAGCATTTATGAGGTCAGGCACTGATATTGAACGAGAAGGCCTGGCTCGCAATCTCAGTGGCATTAATGTAAGTACAAAAACGGTGTGGCGGGAGCTTAATGGAATGGGTTTCCATGGTCGAGTAGCTGCATGCAAGCCTCACATCACCAAGACCAATGCCAATAGTCGGATGGAGTGGTGTAAAGCACACCGACACTGGACTGTGGAGCAGTGGAAACGTGTTCTGTGGAGTGATGAATCACGCTTCTCTGGCAGTTAGATGGGCGAGTCTGGTATTGGCGGATGCCAGGAGAACGTTACTGCCTGACTGCATTATGCCAACTGTGAAGTTTGGTGGAGGAGGGATAACAGTATGGGGTTGTTATTCATGATTTGGGCTAGGCCCCTTATCTCCTGTGAAGGTCAGTCTTAATACTTCAGCATACCACATCATTTTGGACAATGCTGTGCTTCCAACTTTGTGGGAAGAGTTTGGGGAAGGCCCTTTTCTATTCCAACATGACTGTGCCCCATTGCACAAAGCAAGTTCTACAAAGACATGGTTTGATGAGTTTGGTGTGGAAGAACTTGACTGGCCTCAACCCCATCGAACACCTTTGGGATGAACTGGAATGGAGATTGCGAGCCAGGCCTTCTCGTCCAAGTGTCTGACCACATAAATGCTCTACAGAATGAATGGGCATAAAATTTCCAATAGAACACTAATATTCTGTCTTTGATTATGTACTTTGGCCTCACAAGGCAATAGTTATTTGTGAATAACAGTGCCAGATGGTCTTTATATATAAAAATATATTTTAAAGCATTCTAACATAAGTTCACAATTTATGTTGATTTTAATTCAGGCGTAAGCATGTTGTACATATAAAATATGATAAATATGCAACTCTTGAAGCCTTGATTCTTTTACAGTGCATGATAACTGTGAAATGAGAGTGTGCATAGGCTTACATTTCCCCTACTGCTCACATACAACACCACCTTTTACAAATTATCTTTCTTTACTTCACTCCAGTCCAGTGACAGACTGAAGTTTCGATATTTCCATATACACACCACACATTAGAAGGGGTTAAGCAAAGAGGGTCTAAGGGAGTTCTTACATTTGTAGTTTTCACACAGCTCAAGGAAGTCCCATGCTGTATTAGTATTAATAGAATTAAAAACTAAAAAACGCTTTTGAAACTGTTCCATAGCTTACTCATTAGGAAATTAATTTTGTTTGCAGCGGTTATATGAAGGAGTCATATACAACATAGTAACAAAGTTCAACAGGTTTCTGCACCTAAAAAGGAGAAGAGTTTGAATTTAAAAAGAAGAAGAGAGATCAGGCAAAAGAGGTCTAGTTTTAAACTAAATGAATGAGTGACTTGCACAGACACCATTGATGACTGAATCAAAGTGGGGAATTAATTGCCTGTTTTCTTGTGTGGTGGGAGCCTGGTATCTGTGGGAGGTGACAGTTATTTATCATCTTTGATATGAAGAGTCACTTCAATTTATTCAATTGTATATGATAGGTTGTTATATTTGTACAGTATATACACTGAATTAAATTATTATCCATATGCTGGTCAACAAACAATTAGAAACAGTGATAACATAAAATACCGCTCTATTTGTTTTAGGCATTCATAATGAGGATACACTGAAACTAGTCATTGTAGTTCACATTTATAATATTAGTTAAATAAACAGCTAATTTAATATTTGATGCTATTGAGGCTTTCTTTAATATTGGCAATGTTCTTTCCTAGCAATGCTTTTGAAGTCTTTTTTTCAAGATAGCCACCTCCTTTGTCATTATCAATGTTTAAAGGGGAATACTTATTTCCTTAAAATATATACTTTTGAAGCATCTAGATGAACAGAGTTGTGGGACAAATATTCTATACATTAAAATTAAGCATGCAGTGGCCTTTATAAACTGAGAAAACATGGAAACCCTGGGGTTTAAAAATGATGGAAGGGCGGACATGGCTTGACTGCCATACTGACCTGAACTATTCTCATTTCTTTTTAATATCGACATCCATCTGGGGTTCTCCACCTCAAATTCTATATTTATCTACACTATCATACTCCCAAGTGTGTCCTCTGCTTCTGGATACCCTTCTTTGTGAGTATGGTCTATCTCAATCCAGCTCGAGGACTATGGCCTTCTGAGGGAAGAGATTCAGTCCTTCCCTTTGGATGCTATACTGCCGAGGTCCATTCCACTCTACTCGTCATTGGAAAATGACCCACATATTGGAGCACAAGCCCCAGTCCCTGTGATCAATGTCCGCAACCTAGTGCCATAAAGAATTTGGGATCCATGCCTTGTCAACGCCTCCTTTAATCAGCCGTGCCCGATTTTGCCACCTTTTAGCTGCCATAATTAAATCACGGGTTCCCTACCTCAAGGGCAGCTCTCTGCACTATACTTCCGGTATCCTCTGATATCTCTGTGGCACTTCCGGTAGAACCGGTACTTACGGGCCGCCTACTGTATCCACCTACGAAACTCAGCCTAAACACACATGATCACATCTGAAGCAGAGGACTTGGCAGCCCTGTAGCCCAACTTTGATGAGTATCATTCTGCTGAGAGTTTTCCGGCAGGTTTGAAAAACCAATAAGATTCTAGCTGTCATTTATTTAGAACATTCTACAAAATGATGACTAGAATCTGATTGGTTGCTACAGGCAACATCTCCACTTTTCAAACCCGCCGGAAAACTCTTGTCAGGCGCCATCTCCGCACTGACACTTGGTGGAGGAGACGGACGCCTGCACCTTCTCAGCGACCACGTGTTGTTGCCGAGCAGCGGGACGCTATCTCTGCTCACCTGTCTGCAGCCAGGATGTCTTACCGCCAAAATCTCCCTAATGCTATAAGGAGGCACCTTAGGGTATATAAAGCAGCCTCTGACACATGTCTAGTGCCAGAGTATTTGGTCTTCAGCCTTGCTCCAGCGTTTGTTCCTGTGTTGCTGTTATTTGGATTCTGACCCCGGCTTGTTCCTGACTTCTTCATTGGTTCCTGATTCTGGCTTAGAGTGATATTTGGTATCGACTCGGCTTCCTGACCATTCTCCTGCTTCTGATTTGGCTATATCCGTTCCTCTGGTTTTGACCCGGCTTGCTGACTACTCTTCCATCCTGCATCCCGGTGGGTGGTCATCGCTGCCTCAATTGTTACCTCGCCAGCTGACTGATACTGAGGGCCGCGACCTGCACGTCCCTTGCAGAAAAAGTCCATACCTCCTTGCAGGGGCTCCTGGTGAAAACCAGGGGCGTGTTAGACTCCGTGCCCCAGTACTCAGTAGCGCCAACTGCTGGCAGGTATCATCAATTCCACCTAGTGATTCTGACAACTCTCAGTTTGATACATTTACGCCTTGGAGTTTCAACAACTGTTGCAAATATTTTTTCTACCAGCAATTGAAGTGATGTGCATATCATTTACCTAAACGGGGCTCAGGATCTTTTAAATCATACTTACACCTTAAGAAAGCCCTCTGACAACCCATGATCCAGAAATTTTCCATAAGTGTGAATGCAACAATAGCAAGTCAGAATTTTGTGATCTTGTTTATGGACATTGCTTGTGCATTTTTGTTTTGCTTGGTCCACTTCTATAGCTGAATCATTAAGAGGACTAACCTGTTCTCCAGTGGATATCTATTAGTATAACACTCTCTGTTCTTATACCAGATACTTTTTTAATAGAATATGACACAGCTCTGTCTAAGAAATTTTCCATATGGTATTGGTGTCCTTCACTTTCCACACTTATGATCTATGAGTGGTCGATCTACGGTCACAGATTTAGGTTGCCCAACATATGAAGATCGTACAAGTCCATAACATCATGCATCGAACAAACTAATGCTAGTGTTAGTGCTAACATCCATGCAGTGACGTCATTAAACAATGAGACCTTATAACCTTTATGAAATGTAAACTACAGTTCTCCACCTACTGTATTACAAATGAACCTGTCTTCTAGCCACCATGCCTCCAAAGAAAGCAAAGGTAACCAAATTGCCTCCCCCAGTATGTTTACTTCCTCGTGCAACAGTCAGGGAAAGAGAGTTATCAACATCTAAATCTAAATGAAAAAATAATACACCTAACTTCATCCCAAAATTAAAAGACCCCATCCCACAGTAAGAACTTGGTATAAATACTGTCTCCCACTCTCCCCTAAAAGTAAGAGCTGTGCACCAAATGCTCACTGCTCTTAGAGTGGATTTAGTATCTGAGATAAGAGTGATAGTTAGAGAGCTTCATACAGAAATGGAGGAACTAGTTTCCTCATATAATATCTTAACAACAACCCATGATACCTCTCAAGCCGAAGTCACATCTCTCCAGAATAAGTTGGCTGATCTAGAAGACCGCTTAAGAAGTAACAACATTAAAACGGTCTCTAAAGCAGAGTTACAAGATTATACCCTGGATTTATTTTGTAAACGTCTTCCTATGATAGATGAGAAGGACCTTCTCACTTACTGGATTCACTGGCTTTAAAAAACCCAAAGCTTCTACAGGGAACTATGTCCAGGATACTGTTCAAAGGATCCACTTTTTTCCATGTCAAAGAAAACTTACTGAAAGCGGCAAGACAGTAAGAGAACACTGAAATTTTGGGTCTACAATGTTTTCCTTTATTTCTGTGCAACTGCTTTAGCCAAAAGGTGATCTTTCCAACCTATTACCTCAGCTCTGAGAGCTAATTACATTTCATACTAATGAGGCTTTGCAGTTAAACTGCTTGTCCACTATGACTGATTTCCATATGTGGCCTTCCCATTGAATGTTGGAGTTGAGTTACTTTACTGAATGGTACACTCCAGTTGACCATAGCCCTCTTAAACCAAGAGTTTCAGAATGGTCTCAGACTGACTGAACTGATTTGTGGTCATTAGGCCGGAGATAATTTGTACTTGTTCTAAATGGTCTGGCTCTGTTCTACCTGAGAACTTGGAGTCACTTTAGTATAGGAGTGAACCCCCCTTCTCAGGTCAACTTGCTTATTGACACAACTCAACAAATGGTTCTCTCTATTTACTCTTTAGCAATTTTCACTACTTATTCATTAAGAGGGCAGCCCCTCACAGGACACTAGTTGAGCTATTTGCTCTAGGGTTATGCTTAAGGATTTACTAAAATAAATGTTTCAACACATGACTGTTCAAAGTGTTCTAAATGATTGTCTACTATTGTGTAATTTTTTTTAAAATGGTGTCATCCGTCATCATATATTGAGATCACACTATACTACATCACACTGCATGGGTGGTGGCATTATTGAATGCCCCCCATGCCATGAATTATTTTACTACAAGTTTTCCTAGCGGTAAATACCGATATTCAGGGATAGTTCAGTTTCCCCCTCCCCTTTGCCTGGTTTTTCTCCTCCCTACCTCCCCCATTCCTTGCCTCAATGGAACACATTTATATGTCACTACATAATGTCTCAGCATCCATCACTTACCTTTACTTGAATCTTCCTTTAAATTGGTATAGCATTTATGGTTCGAATTAAATGTAAAGGGATTTAACCTCACTAACAAAGGCATGCTCTATTCACTTTCCATAAACATAAAGCTGATGTAGTAGCAGTCCAAGAAATGCATTATTCCCATTGAGTCTTCCCACCTTTTAAGGAAAACAGATACCGGATTTGTTACCAGCAAATTGCCCATTTAAAAGAAATGGCAAAGCTATTTTAATTAATGCAAAATTGCCCTTTGTTCTCAAACCCAAATTGGAAGATTAAAAATTGTTGTTATTTAATAATCTACTTGAGGACAAATGGGTGACTGTTGTCTCATTATATATATAGCTAACTCCAGACAAGTTCCTTTCCTGAGAGAAGTCTGGGAGGAAATTCAGAAAAATAGGAAAGTTATTTTGGGAGATTTTAATCTGCTACCAGATCCTAAACTTGATAGGTCACATTCTTGTCAAAATAGACTCATTTCTGATACTACAGGCCTGTGAAACCCTTGCTGGTCAGGTGTTGTGTGGTCACTTACTTGGGAACAATGATGTGATGTGGTATCTGCTTGCTGTTGCTCTTCTCTTTTCCTCCGGATATGGGGGTGGGTGTGGCATCCACAACCAGGAGGTGAACTGTAATGTGGAGTGAACACTAGTGGCAATGCAGTGCAGTTAAAATGAATTTTGGGCACCAGACCATCTTATAGAAAAATATATTTTTTTCTTTATTTCAAACACGTTCTCCTCCAAATACATGTCATTATGGTTGCAATAGATAGAAAACAAATGCTAAACTCCTCCAGCACAGATTTTAATGGTTACAAGCTCAACTTCTACTAAACAACTCCAGCTCATCATTTTAGCAGATATTATTGTTTTACAATGCTCTTTCACTCCACCTGCACATTTCTTGCTAAAGTTCAGTATGCATAATTACACAGCTGCAAACCCAATGTTGCTAGATGCAGTAGTTCCACACATTCAATACTACTTGGCTCCCTCTCCGTAACAACTGTCACCACACAATGGGTATACTTCGGAGGTTCATACCCACCTTTCAGTAGAAATTAACTAACATCCCACGATCCAAGAATTCTCCTTGCCACGATGCAACCCATCCCCGACAGAGACCCTTTTACTCCAGCTCCACTGCTGCATCTCACACTGGCACACTGGCACTTCAATTGTGATCCCAATATCCACTACTAGGGAACACACTGAAGTAACTGGTGTAATTTCACGGATGGTGTCACGAACGCGCTCCCAGCTGCCGTGACGTTGGGGTGTTTGCTGTATGAGGTCACACACGATTTCAGCCCGCAGTCTCTCTCACCTATCACACAGGTTCTTAGACCTACGGAATCGCCCCCAAACACAGCGCTCTCACACCCCCCAGACACTTCAGGTACAGCCACCACCTATTGGTTATGGGCAATAGGACCCCAATATACTGTCCCACGCTGGCACACAGGCTCCTAGTTCCACAAACTAGCAAGACTCACACCAGCACCCACAGGGTTAACTCTTCACACCTCCAGACTGTTACACAAATGTACATACAAGCACACACAGCTTGTTAATCAAATGTATCAACCAGTCACACACAGGGTAACCTGGATAAGCAATCTCTCTTCTACACAGGCTATGGATTCTTTAGAGTATCAAGGACGCAACTTATTAAATTTTAGATTTAATATACAAAAGGTACAGGGCATACAGATATAAAGAAAAATAATGAATAAACAAATAATAAATTTGACATAACAAGCAAAACAGTTTAAAATAAAAGAGATAACGTACAGAGCATTACTTACATATAATAATCTGTATGCCTGGGGCAGGCAGAAATGATGGACAGTCCTTCAAATTAGATTGATCCCCAAAAGTCTGACAATTTGTTCCCTCAGAACACAGATTTTTAAGCAACCTCAAATGGGTGCGGCATTCACAGGGGCAGGGTTAATGCTAATCGGGGTTGTGTCCTGGGACACCTTTTCAAACCAAATTTACCTGTTGCCTGATTTATTAACCAATTCTACAATGTGATATATTTGTCCTGGACAGCGTTACATCGATCCAATCTTATCATTAACAAATCCCTTATGACTTGGTTCATCTTGTCATATCAAACATGCCTAAGTACAGGGCATTCGCAGAGCTTCCACTCCTTTTCTCCATTTCTCTGTGGGTCAGAATTCTTAATTTACCATATGAGCTGCCCTTCCTCATGCTATTGAGGAATAGGTGGTTGATCTCTGCTTTTATTGATTTTAAGTGGCATATTTTAAAACTGAATTCTTTCTGTCTATACAGTATTACATATAGGCTATGTTATCCCCTGGCCTCATTGAGCCAGGCTACATGCTGAGCGGTACCTACAAGTCTATTCAAGTGTCACAAGCAAACAGTGCTATGTCCTGGAAGCTGCTAAAAGTGGCAGGCTTATCTCCTCACACTGGGATGTAAAAACCTCCAAACACCATTACATCAGACTCTGCGTCTTTTACTGTTACACTAGCTTATCAATGGATTCATTTGATACAACCTATTTACCCTGCAGTTATGAATTATCCCTTGTAAATAACTGCAAGCTCTCTAATTTACACCTAGGGGTTAGTTTGTGTTTATACTACCTATTGAAGGGAAGTAAATTAGCTAGGGAAATACATGATCAAATACAATGGATGTCTGATCTGCATATCTAAAGCTGGTCTCTGCACAAAGGGTTTACCTAACTCAATTACCTGTTCCTGGGCTCATTTAGTCACACCTTTATCTGAATTGAACATCAGGTGAATTTAGGTATTCATGCAAACATTTATTTGGGTCCTGACATCCAATATTCTATTTCAGCATATCAGATTTATGCTTTATCCTGACATCTCCCCCCTTCAAGAGATGGCATGGGCATTGACTGACAGGTCAATGCCCAAGATCATCTCATCTAATTTCCCCCTGGGTCCACTGTAATAGCTGCTAGCTGGCTCTCACTGTCATTATGAGCCTTCAACCGATTATTATGAAAATTTCTCTCTATCATCCTGGCAGGGGAATCATACCACTGCTTCTGGCTGGTCTGGGCCTGCATCACGTTCTCGTGTACCAACCCTGTTACAGTGTGCACTTTGTCTCTAATCCTCATGTCTTCTAAGTGAAAGCCTGAGGGAAAAATGGCCAGGAATTCCTGATACTGTACTTCTAAGTGGGAACCCCTTAAGGCTGGCACAGCAGAATACCTACTTCTACTCTGCCCTACTCCCCAGTTACAACCTTCCCTGTCAGTGGGACACCCTATGCACTTCTTATCTTGGGGCCTACATAACAGGACACTCCCCTCCCCCTTGGACTCATCTATCTGGGGATGTAGAGTAGCCGGGAGTATGGGCCCCTCATTTATCTCCTCTAAGCCGTTAGATGGCTGGCTAAGTGAGTGTGGGCTAGCAACTGACCCCCTTGTCTCTATGGAAAACTCAGACGAATGGTCAGAACTCATATGTAGATCTGAGTGGTGAACATTCGAACTACAGGTCCCAGCAACAAAGTAAGAATTGCTGTCACTCGCTACTTCCCGTTGGTCAGGACTATGTGTCTCCCCCACATGCTCAATCGCTCTGTATGCAGCTGGTTCAGGCACAGAATATACATCTTCACTCTGCCCTCCCTCCCAGTTACCTGGTACAGCATCTTCCGAGCACATTACCTGGGTAGAAACATTGTCTTTCTCTAGCACAACAGAATTAATCACATTGTCATCTGTCCCATTTCTAGTAAGCGTATTATCTACACCAGTATTAATGCCAACATCTGCAATAACAATGTCCGCTGTCCCTATCCCATGACAAGATGTCAGTGTAAAAACAGGTTTGGATTCTAACACAATACTGTTATTGACATTATCCTCATTATAGGCAGTAGGTCCAATAAGACATTCTCTTTCCTTATCACATCCTGGCACCTCGGGTTCTTCCCGTAAATCATCATAATTGCCAGAGTTAACACTGGCACGTATCAGCTTCTCATCATCACATTTCACTCGCACAGCACCAGATGCAAAATGATTACAGAACAGTTCAGGTTCTTTACACAAAGTCACATCATTGGCAGGTTCAGCATTATCCCATACTACCTGGGCTGAGTCACATGGTGTAACAGAATTAGAGATAGTAGGAACAACATTTGCGGGAACATACTGAGAATTTAACCATCCAAGATCAGTAACTACTAAAACATTTGTGGGAATATCTTCAGGCACTTCCATTTTTCCCCCAGAAATAGTCTTCTCAACAATTATGTCCTCTTTAAAATCAGCCTCCTCCAATAGCAAATTCTGTGCAGCATCTGGTAGTATGCTGCTAGCATCATCAGCTTCCCCCAGCAGATTAAAAGGGGCCTCTGGATGCAAAATCTCGGTAGCATATTCCATGTTATCTGTAGCTGGCAGGGGTACCTTTTCCTCGTGGGCCACCCCTATAGGCTGGGCGATTACTGATCCAGCTTGTGAAAGAAGCTGCTGCAGGTGCTGCCTTTCGTCAGCCACCCGGCGACACTGATCTAGCCAGAATGGGGTATGAAGTCCACCCCTGAAAGATACCTCTTCCTGAGCGTATTCAAAACTCTCCTCCAGGTAGTCCAGCCGTTCCATAAGACTCATCGTGTAGCCCGGAATAAGGACCATCATGCGATACTCGCTGAAAGGATGTATCGGGCTTTCCTCTTCCCAGTCGAGGTGTTCGATGATCTCCCTGCGTGTCTTGTTGTGGCAGGAGAAACCTCGCAGCTGAGCTTCTTCAATTAGCTCTGCCATACTCATCATGACAAGTGGATTCTTTGGATTTAAGAAAATGTACCTACTCGGATCCTCTGGTTCAGTGACATTATCCACACCTTGATCCTCTGGTTCTGTCTTGCTCCCCAGCTCAGGTTCCATATCACATTGCTTCTTTGCATCATCCTCCAATAATGCGTGAACCAGCTCCTTTTTAGTTTTATCTGTCCAGTCGAGACCTCGCTGCTCACACAGGGCAATTAAAACTTCTTTGGCTTTTTTCTTGTAAGCAGCTGCCATCCTTGCAGTCACTTTGCAAAATAAAAGATAGAAAAGAAAAACAAGAGAGAAGGGAAGGGAACTGCTTTGCACGTATGTCTTCAAAAATTATAGCCCTGAGTTTCGTCCTTGTAAAACTATTGTATTCCTCGCAAGGTTACAATCAGTTTATAAGTGCAAGGGTTAATTGCTTAAACCATGCACTTAATACTCTAAGAAATTAAATCATCCCACCGCTATGCCACCAATTTGTCACGAACGCGCTCCCAGCTGCCGTGACGTTGGGGTGTTTGCTGTATGAGGTCACACACGATTTCAGCCCGCAGTCTCTCTCACCTATCACACAGGTTCTTAGACCTACGGAATCGCCCCCAAACACAGCGCTCTCACACCCCCCAGACACTTCAGGTACAGCCACCACCTATTGGTTATGGGCAATAGGACCCCAATATACTGTCCCACGCTGGCACACAGGCTCCTAGTTCCACAAACTAGCAAGACTCACACCAGCACCCACAGGGTTAACTCTTCACACCTCCAGACTGTTACACAAATGTACATACAAGCACACACAGCTTGTTAATCAAATGTATCAACCAGTCACACACAGGGTAACCTGGATAAGCAATCTCTCTTCTACACAGGCTATGGATTCTTTAGAGTATCAAGGACGCAACTTATTAAATTTTAGATTTAATATACAAAAGGTACAGGGCATACAGATATAAAGAAAAATAATGAATAAACAAATAATAAATTTGACATAACAAGCAAAACAGTTTAAAATAAAAGAGATAACGTACAGAGCATTACTTACATATAATAATCTGTATGCCTGGGGCAGGCAGAAATGATGGACAGTCCTTCAAATTAGATTGATCCCCAAAAGTCTGACAATTTGTTCCCTCAGAACACAGATTTTTAAGCAACCTCAAATGGGTGCGGCATTCACAGGGGCAGGGTTAATGCTAATCGGGGTTGTGTCCTGGGACACCTTTTCAAACCAAATTTACCTGTTGCCTGATTTATTAACCAATTCTACAATGTGATATATTTGTCCTGGACAGCGTTACATCGATCCAATCTTATCATTAACAAATCCCTTATGACTTGGTTCATCTTGTCATATCAAACATGCCTAAGTACAGGGCATTCGCAGAGCTTCCACTCCTTTTCTCCATTTCTCTGTGGGTCAGAATTCTTAATTTACCATATGAGCTGCCCTTCCTCATGCTATTGAGGAATAGGTGGTTGATCTCTGCTTTTATTGATTTTAAGTGGCATATTTTAAAACTGAATTCTTTCTGTCTATACAGTATTACATATAGGCTATGTTATCCCCTGGCCTCATTGAGCCAGGCTACATGCTGAGCGGTACCTACAAGTCTATTCAAGTGTCACAAGCAAACAGTGCTATGTCCTGGAAGCTGCTAAAAGTGGCAGGCTTATCTCCTCACACTGGGATGTAAAAACCTCCAAACACCATTACATCAGACTCTGCGTCTTTTACTGTTACACTAGCTTATCAATGGATTCATTTGATACAACCTATTTACCCTGCAGTTATGAATTATCCCTTGTAAATAACTGCAAGCTCTCTAATTTACACCTAGGGGTTAGTTTGTGTTTATACTACCTATTGAAGGGAAGTAAATTAGCTAGGGAAATACATGATCAAATACAATGGATGTCTGATCTGCATATCTAAAGCTGGTCTCTGCACAAAGGGTTTACCTAACTCAATTACCTGTTCCTGGGCTCATTTAGTCACACCTTTATCTGAATTGAACATCAGGTGAATTTAGGTATTCATGCAAACATTTATTTGGGTCCTGACATCCAATATTCTATTTCAGCATATCAGATTTATGCTTTATCCTGACAGATGGTTTATCAGGTAGACCTCTTCATTACATCTCAATAGCTGAGGAATCTGCCTCACTTGATATCACAGTTATTGAACCACAGAACTTTACTCTTACTGTCCTTAAGAGAAGCCAGCTGCCTAGTTGCAGTGACCCTCCCCTCACATTATCAGATTACTTTTCAAGAGGGCCCTATTACAGGTGGAGCCTACTCCCCTAATTCAGCTTCTGCTAGCCATGCTGTCTCTGCAATGACCCCCATCACAGTATGGGGGCATTTTACAAGGGTTCTCTCCATCCATGCCTCACCTCCAGAGGCTCTCCAATCTTTCTGAGACCTTTGCTTCTGAAGAACTCTCCCTCTAGTACACTCTCATGCAGGTGCAACTCCTTGTACTCCTGCATCCACACCCTTTCACTAGTGCCTAATCCATTGGGGATTAATCATTGGTGCCCTCACAGCATCTGCCGTGCACCACCTTCAATTAATTGGGGCTACTTTTACTCCCCCTTACTGGGGTCTATACATTTCATCTCATGGCACTCATCGTGCACCCCCTCGCTGGGGATCCTCCTCCTTTCCAGGTCCTGGCTTCTACAATGGCTGCTGCTCGCTATTCGCTGTGAAAGACTATAAAGACTCTGGTCCCCCCACGAAAGAGCCCTATGTCTTCGCAATGATGTGGCTGCCCTCAGCATCGCGCTCAAATCTTATGGCAGAGATTGATCTCTACGATGTGTGGAAAGTTAAAGCATGTAGAAAAGACTATATATTTTTTACTAATGTCCACAATTCCTATTGACAAATATATTTAATTCTTTCAGAGAAATGGATATTTCAACAATCTACAGCCATTACAATTCCTTTACTGTGGACATGTGATATTCAGCAAACTAGTATACCTCCTAGGCCCTTGAGATTTTCTGATTATTTATTGACTTCTCAGGACGCCAAATTGGCACTTTCAGAGGTCCAAGCAATGTGTATGCAAATTAATAATCCCAATGGCACATCCATATATACATATTGGTACAATTTAAAAGTGGCTATCAGAAGAATAACCATACAAAAAGGGTCTAGGCTTAAAAAATAACACAACAAAACTCAAATGGATTTAGAGGCTAAACTCCTCAACTGGAAGAGCAAAATAAAATACTTTCTACAAAACCCCTTAAAAGTGAACTACAGTCATGGCCAAAAGTTTTGAGAATGACACAAATATTATTTTTCACAAAGTCTGCTGCCTCAGATTTTATGATAGCAGTTTGCATATACGCCAGAATGTCATGAAGAGTGATCAGATGAATTGCAATTAATTTCAAAGTCCCTCTTTGCCATGACAATGAATTTTATCTCAAAAACAACATTTCCACTGCATTTCAGCCAAAAAAGGACCAGCTGACATCAGGTCAGTTATTCACTCGTTAACACAGGTGAGAGTGGTGATAAGAACAAGGCTGGAGATCACTCTGTCATGCTGACTGAGTTAAAACAACAGACTGGAAGTTTTAAAAGGAGGGTGGTGCTTAAAATCATTGTTCTTGCTCTGTTAACAATAATTATCTACAAGGAAACATGTGCAGTCATCATTGCTTTGAACAAAAAGGGCTTCACAGGCAAGGATATTGCTGCTAGTAATATTGCACCTAAATCAACCATTTATCAGATCATCGAGAACTTCACGGAGAGAGGTTTAATAGTTGTGAAGAAGGCTTCAGGGCACCCAAGAACGTCCAGCAAACACCAGGACCATCTCCTAAATTTGATTCAACTGCAGGATTGGGGTGCCACCAGTGCAGAGATTGCTCAGGAATGGGAGAAGGCAGGTGTGAGTGCATCTGCACGCAGAGTGAGGCAAAGACTTTTGGAAGATCGCCTGGTGTCAAGAAGGCCAGCAAAGAAGCTACTTCTCTCCAGGAAAAAAATCAGGGACAGACTGATATTCTGCAAAAGGTACAGGGATTGGACTACTAAAGTCTGGGGTAAAGTCATTTTCTCTGATGAATCCCACAGTCATGAATAAAGAATGGTACCAAAACGTCCTCCAAGAGCAACTTCTCCCCACAATCCAAGAACAGTTTGGTGACGAACAATGTATTTTCCAGCATTATGGAGCACCTTACCATAAGGCAAAAGTAATAACTAAGTGGCTCGGGAATCAAAACATCGAAATTTGGGGTCCATGGCCAGGAAACTTAATTCCATTGAGAACTTGTGGTCAATCCTCAAGAGGCTGGTGGACAAACAAAAACCCACAAATTCTGACAATCTCCAAGCATTGATTAGGGAAGAAAGTGTGGTCATCAGTCAGTATGTGGCCCAGAAGTTGATTGACAGCATGCCAGGCAGAATTTCAGAGGTCTTCAAAAAAAAGGGTCAACACTACAAATATTGACTCTTTGCATAAACTTAATGTAATTGTCAATAAAAGCCTTTGACACTTATGCAATGCTTGTAATTTTACTTCAGTATACAATAGCAACATCTGACAAAAGTGCCTAAAAACACTGAAGCAGCAAACTTTGTGAAAAACAATACTTGTGTCATTCTCAAAACTTTTGGCCATGACTGTAAGTTAAATAGGAAGCCAAATTCAAAACTTTTCATGTCCTGAACCGAGATGGCCTTGACTAGACTGTGCCAAAATTTGTTACTGCAGGCAATAGAGCAGGCAAATCTTAAAGTAAGACAATCTAAAAATAGAATTAAACATATCACAAACCAAGGCATTCAAATTATTAATCCAGCAACAATAACTAATCAGTTTGCTGAATATTATGCTCAATTCTATAATATGAAAGATGACAAGCACATATTTCAGCCCTCAGCTGACTCAATTCAATCTGTTCCTAACTTTCAATAAAATATAAAGATGACCTGAATAGCCTAAATACTGCATGGTCCCCACAGGAAATAGAGCTCATAAATGAAAAATCTCCTTAAAGATAAAGCTCCTGGGTTGATTTATTAACAACTTTTATATCACCTTCCTTGATGAACTGATCGCTACTCCTACAGGATTATTTAATACCATCCCAGACAATGGATACTTCCCCACAGAAATGTTAGAAGCCCAAATTGCAACTATTTCGAAGCCTGTGAAAGATTCTACTGAGTGCAAAAATTGCAATCTTGAATATGAATATTAAGATTTATGCTAAATTAATAGCCAATCATATTTGTCCCTCAGCTTGTGCACCCAGACCAGGTAGGCTTTGTGACAGACAGGCAATCACCTGACAACACCTGTATAGTCAATATAGTAGAAATGGTTTTGAGCACCCTAACAAAGTTTGTTTTTCTTACTTTAGCTGCAGAGAACGCTTTCAATAGGCTCTACATGTAGCATATGCGAGTTTAAAAGATCAAATATTAAACTCAATTCTAGCTTTATATAGAGACTAGTTTTCAGAAAAGATTTTCTGTTTGGAACTTTTAAAATTATAAATGGAACTTTTCTGGGGTGTTCACTTTCCCCTTTATTTTTTGTATTGGTTTCCCCTAGCCAAGAAAATTCACTCCTCCTCAAGATTTCTAGGTTGCGGACAATGTCCTGTTGATCCTTGCTGGATCAATATAGTAATTTTTCATAATACAAACTGTAACAAAAGGAGGCATTTAGCTGGCAATATACAGAGAAAGCAGGGAAGTAGAGTAAAACATTTGTGCAGTAATGCACCTAGAGTGAAGACTTATGTATGAAAAGCAATAGTTTAAATTTGGTTAAACTTACATGATCTGAAATCCTTCCTCTCAGCAAACAGACAGGGCGTGTCTGGTTGTGCAAACAGAGGCAGTGATGGGTGTTTTCTTTTAAAGAGAAGGTGGGTGTGTCACCTGTCCATCAAGCTAAGGCTGGGGGAGGAGCATCATGTATAAAAGCTTGTTTGTTTCATTTGTTCAGGGAGATCAATGCTGGGTGAGCTGGCTGGTCCTGAGAGAGAGCTGGACTATGTATAGCTAGTGTTTAGGGTCTCCATGATTGCTGTACAAGTATACAGTGTCAAACATTTACCATCCTGACAATAAAGCACCATAAAAAGGAAGTTGTTGTTCGCGTGTGCTTCTGCAGTAGCGGGCCCTTGCCACAAAACTTTATCATCATCATCATTAGCTATTTATACTTAATACTACCAAATCTGAAGCCCTCCCAATAAATATATCTGATTACTCTTTGACTATACTCTAAATCAAATTTAAACATAGCTCAAAAAGGGACACCATATTGTAACTTGGTATCCATGTCCCGTCAGTGATTGCTAATATATTTAATGCCAATATCCTTTCAATTATAGCTTAACTGACCAATGTAATGAAAGCCTGTTTAAATTATGAGATCCCCTGTTTGGGCTGGCTGGTGACAGATGATGTTATTGCCAAAAGTAATGTATAGCTGTTGCAGTATCCCATGCTAAAAAAACACATGGCTAAATTACATTTGATACTGAACTGAACAAAAACCTACAAGAATTGCATACAACTGATGACTCTAAACAAAAAACCAAGGGGGCGTATCCCTCTCAAATTTGACAATATACCAAGATCCCTGTATTATGGCGCAAATGAGATATAGTTCCCTTCCAAAACACCATTAACCTTGGGTGGATTTGGAAAGAGCCTTATATGCTGAATGTCGTAAAGTAAATCTTCTTTGGACTCCTAATCATTTATGACCAGCTGCTCTAAATTTGCTAACCTCAGGCTGAGACTCCTTAAAAGTATGTGATAGGGCAAAAGCTCTAAATATAGACATTGTTTTACCAATCCGAAACTTGTCCACAAGAGCTTTACCAAAACTGATCCCATATTTGAACCTCACTCCCTGGTACACAAAAGAGATCAAGTAATTAAATGACCTCAAGTCTGAAGATTTCCTTTTGTCCTTTCATGACCTCCAGGAATGTTTTAATTTACATGACACTGACATTGATAAATATATTCAAATAAGGCATATTTGTGCCATTAGACCCAAGATGTGGGAAAACAAGAATTACCTTTTATAATTTGCAATTACTACATAAAAATGTTCCTGTTAAATCTCTCCAGCAACTTGTTGATGTGAAGGTTTATTAAACAAGACGTATACACCTGCACAATGAGAATAGATCTATACCTCTTCCCATCGAATATCTAACTGCCTGAACCATTCCAAGATGCAGCTTAAACTTTTAAATACATTATACCTCACTCCAGATAGAATGCATAAAATGTGGCTACCAATCTAACTTTTCTATCTGGCATAACTATAATGAGGTAGAGACATTATCTATATCTTTTGGAACTAGCCATTTATCCAACCATTGTGGCGAGAAGTTCTTATATTGGTGAATAAAGTTCTTAATATCGATTTAATTTCCTCCCTGAAGGTAGCTTTACTTCATCTCTATTCTTCCCAAGTCCGTGAGCACCTCAGATATGTGCTGGGCCACATTTTGTTTGCCACAAGTGCAGCCATTGCTCAGAACTGGAAGAATCTGGCTATTTCTTTTTTTTTACTAAGATTGTATCTAAAATCCAGTATAACTTTTACATGGAAACCACAGGAGTATCCTACACAACCTCTATTTGTGACCTATTGTTCAATGGCATGAATTTGTTACAGACGATGAGGGTTCTACAATGGTTGATATCGGGAGTGACTCTATATGACGGACACTTCACCCTGTTGTTCCAGATTATAGTGGATAAAAAGTTATATTGGATTTGCACATGTATTCATTTGAACGTGTCCCTTCTGTACCCCAAATTGTTATTCCTCTTTCCCTATTCCCTGTCTTGCCTTTTGTTTCTCTATTTTTCAAATTTTTCCTTTAATAAAAATTATTGATGTTAAAAATGATGGGAGCCAAATAAGAGATTCAGCCTTGCCTGTCATTTCGAATAAAGAAAAACAGTCTGCAGTTATGATAAGCTCAATGAAATGTTTATAATTAAAAGTTAATGAAAGCTAAAAAATGAAGTACTTTAATTTATCAACCTCCTAAGGGACTTTTACTTAGGAATATGTAATGATTTAATTAATTATTTGATTAAAATTGATATAAGCCAATGGTAGCTTGACTCAAACATTTTCATCTACTCCCTCTTTTCATTTATATTTTAATTGTGTAAAAGTTTTAGCTTAAGTTTTTCAATGCTCTGTTCAAATGATTGATAAATTGTTCCACAGTAATGTATATCCTTAATTCACTAAAGTACTATCGTAATAATTCTCTTTTAGGCAAAATCTCTTCTATTTGTAGCTATTTCAAGTAATTTAAACAAGCAATGCAACACAATAAACATTTTTCTAGTGTATTGAGAAGCAACATACAGCACCTGAGAATAAAAAAGTAAAAGGAAGCTCCACTTACTAGTTTTAAATGTATATTTCCTGAATGATAGTAAGGTTTTCCATTAATAACAAAAATAATTAATATTATTATTTTTATGTTTTTTTTTTGGTGGAAGTATACTACTTACTCAACCTGTTTGTAAAGCTGACAACAGATGGCCAATTTTGCCAGCTGAGGCCTGATTTATTTTAAAAATAGAATGGAACTTGAGTGTAGTTATGGCCGTATTCAAATCCAAACGTATCTCAAGATACACTTGGGTTTGAATCTGAGTGTAAGTACACTCTGCCTAAAGAGTACTTGCCATACATAGACACACACAACAGACTGTCGTATATGCACATGCATAAGTACAATAAAAGGTTACATCAGAACGCATAAAATAACAACTCTTAACAATATAATCATGTATATAAATATATTTTTTTTAAATGTTTTACAATTTTTTTACATCAATAGCCTAAATAAATATTATTACAATGCGTACTGTACATGCACCTGTATACCTGTATGCTCATTGGTCTCTCCCTTTCCCCGTATGTATACCTTTAAGCTCTTAGGGTAAGTTTGATAAGCATGCAGCTATCATTACACTTAATTTGTCACTTTTCCTGTATCCTTATTCTAGTTTGAGATTTACACGCATTTTTTGTTGTTTTGATATTAGCCTTCATTTGCCTGAAGTATGTCTACAAACAGGGGCTAGTGCTATTCATGTATATATACTATTTATTTCTACATGTATTTATTTATTCATACTGTGCTTCATTGCAATTTTGTTTTTGTGTTTTCTTTTCTATATTTAAACTGTGTCTCATTGCATTTTTTTTTCTTTATTTAATGTGTCTGCATTGTGGGAACCAATTGAAATATATTAGTGGCAAATGCTGAAGACACCTTTGCACCAATTTAGGTGGGCAGATCTTTTGATTATATAAACCACACTTGAATGAACATGTCTTCATTTTCAATTCATCTCTGAAGAAGCCTATTAATATAGGTGAAAGGCCTTAAATATAGACATTGCAACATTTTTATGACATGTATTGCCATTAATGAACATCTTTGGACAGCTTTGGAGCAATACATAGCTTTAAATGTGAGAATTAAAGAAGCAGCATCTCCGCTGTGGCTCTCTCAATGCTTACAGTTGGCACAAGCTCTTCTGACTTGGTTAAACTTTTACAAATATTTATTTTAAGAGAGACACAGAGTTAGTTTGTGCTTATTAGAGCAGCAGCACACTTTCTGCTGCCCTATCTGAAACAATTCATTTACAGACGGCACTAGCGCAGTGTGGAACACACGGCAGTTATTTATCTGCACAGTGCATCAGTTTTTCTTCAGTCGCCGCTGGACACATCTGACATCTGGGACCACAGAAAGCATCACCTCTCTTTCAGGAAAAGTAAGAAGAGTCCTTTTAAGTTAATGATATGGAATACACTGAGAAAACTACACATGTAAGTGTTCCGTTTTGTGGACTGTCATCATATTTCTTATTTAACAATTTGGGATATCAGTCCCACTTGCTAAAATACACAATTCACCTATTTGAACTTCCAATCTTTCCCGGTATTGTGCTCACACTTTATTGGAACAACTTGAAGACATTGTCTACATCGACAACTGCACCATTTACAGAGCAATATTTACTAGGTGTTCATTGGACATCTTTTTCGGAACTGTGCCTACAGCATTATTTTCAGATTATTTGTTAGCATTATATCTATATTTTTGTGTTTTGTATATGTATTCTGTTTTTTGCTACATTTCTTTTCCTTTTTTTCTTGATTTATATTTTAATTATATATTTTTTCTTGATTTGTTTTCTTTCACTACATTGTTCATCATTTGCCAATTGCTATTTGCTTACTGTGACACCTTATCTTTAGGCATTGCATGTGATAAAGGCATTGTATTTCATTATAAATTTATTTACAAGTTCTGGCCAAAACACACTTAAATTTTGATGTGAATAAATGTCCTTCACATACACAACTTTCTGTCTAGCATACTAGATCACTCTGACACATCCTCTGGCCACCTCCATGACCTTTTGCGCATTGACGTTTTTCTTTTTTTAATGCATTTTTATAGTGTTAGTTGCATGCAGTTGTTCTGTGATAACTAGAGGCACGCACACATGTAATTTTTAAATCTGTATCAGTCATCACTATCATTCGGCATTTGCACTACAGTCACGGCCAAAAGTTTTGAGAATAACACAAGTATTGTTTTTCACAAAGTTTGCTGCTTTAGTGTTTTTAAACCTTTTTGTCAGATGTTGCTATGGTATACTGAAGTAAAATTACAAGCATTTCATAAGTGTCAAAGGCTTTTATTGACAATTACATTAAGTTTATACAAGAGACAATATTTGCAGTGTTGACCCTTCTTTTTGAAGACCTCTGCAATTCACCCTGGCATGGTGTGAATCAAATTCTGGGCCACATACTGACTGAGGGCCACCCATTCTTCCCTAATCAATGCTTGGAGTTTGTCAGAATTTGTGGGTTTTTGTTTGTCCACCCACCTTTTGAGGATTGACAACAAGTTCTCAATGGGATTAAGGTCTGGGGAGTTTCCTGGCCATGGACCCAAAATTTTGATGTTTTGATCCCCGAACCACTTAGTTAACACTTTTGCATTATGGCAAGGTGTTCCATCATGCTGGAAAAAGCATTGTTAGTCACCAAACTGTTCTTGGATGGTTGAGAGAAGTTGCTCTTGGAGGATGTTTTGGTACCATTCTTTATTTATGACTGTGTTCTTAGGAAAAATTGTGAGTGAGCCTTATCCCTTGGCTGAGAAACAACCCCACACAAGAATGGTCTCAGGATGCCTTACTGGTGGCATGACACAGGACTGATGGTAGCGCTCACCTTTCCTTCTCCAGACAAGCGTTTTTCCAGATTCCCCAAACAATCTTAAAGGGGATTCATCAGAGAAAATGACTTTACCCCAGTCCTCAGCAGTCCAATCGCTGTACCTTTCATAGAATAGCAGTCTGTCCCTGATGTTTTTCCTAGAGAGAAGTGGCTTCTTTGCAGGCCTTCTTGACACCAGGCCATCCTCCAAAAGTCTTCACCTCACTGTGCGTGCAGATGCACTCACACTGTCTGCTGCCATTTCTGAGCAAGCTCTGCACTGATGGTGCCCCAATCCCGCAGCTGAATCAACTTTAGGAGACGGTCCTGGCATTTGCTGGAAATTCTTGGGCGCCCTGAAGCCTTCATCAAAACTATTGAACCTCTCTCCTTGAAGTTCTTGATGATCCGATAAATGGTTAATTTAGGTGCAATCTTACTAGCAGCAATATCCTTGCCTATGAAGCCATTTTTGTGCAAAGCAATGATGACTTCACGTGTTTTCTTGCAGGTAACCATGGTTACAAGCACCACCCTCCTTTTAAAGCTTCCAGTCTGTTACTGTAACTCAATCAGCATAACAGAGTTATCTCCAGCCTTGTCCTCGTCAACACTCACCTGTCT
Organism: Mixophyes fleayi; assembly: GCF_038048845.1. NCBI lineage: Eukaryota > Metazoa > Chordata > Amphibia > Anura > Limnodynastidae > Mixophyes > Mixophyes fleayi. The sequence goes on from NC_134402.1 coordinate 236,111,122, forward strand.
TAACAAGAAAATCACTGACCTGATGTCAGCTGGTTCTTTTGTGGTAGGGCTGTAATGCAGTGGAAATGTTGTTTTTGGGATAAGGTTCATTGTCATGGGAAAGAGAGACTTTGAAATTAATTACAATTCATCTGAACACTCTTCATGACATTCTGGAGTATATGCAAAATGTCCATCATAAAAACTTAAGCAGCAGACTTTGTGAAAAATAATATTTGTGTCATTCTCAAAACTTATGGCAATGAATGTACCTACAGTGCAAAAGATACAGGTGATAACAAGCATACTCATGACGCATATAATGCTGTCCATATAGGGCATCTGCCAATTTAGACAGAGTTAAACAATCACTACTTAGGCCCATTTAATGCAGCTGACCAATGAGACAAACTATATTTTCAGCCATTCCAAATCAATATTTGATTGTTGGTGGTTATTTTGTGTGCACACCTGCAGTGATTCAGAGCTTGTGTAGTGTAAGAATTACCAAACTGGCAACATTGCATGTATGGATGGAGTTCAAAGAGTTCTAAAAGGTTTTAACGCTATTTAAATTAGACTGTGGACTGATTTTATTGTTTCAAATGAGCTAACATAATGTTTATGGTTACTGTGACGTTAAATCCTTTACATTGGCTATGTACCTCTGGATGTGAAGTGGATAATCGAGAAGTGATTATCATGTTTTTTTTCACAGGAACAATCTTGCTTATTTACAAACAAATTATAAAACAAAGCAGATTTCATTGTGCAAATTTTGAGGCTATTTAGAGAGATATTTAATATGCATCTGTTGTTAGTAGATCAATAGGTAGTAAAGTCTTTGCATAGAAACGGGACTAAGGTATGTGAATAAGTTTTCTTTACTGCCAAACTTTGAAAATTATATGGTTCATTCACAGCACGTTGAGAACTATCTATAAATCTTTCTCGGATAACTGTTACAAGTAAAACTGCCATTTTTGTTTCATTAATATGAGGCTATACTTTTGATACAATAAGACAATGACAAATTACTCATCCACCATTGTGCATAATTTAGGACTATGGCTTGGACTACAGCAGTATATAGGGCTGATTTACAAAAGGTTTTAAAATAACATCTAACCCGCAATATCTAATATATAATATATTGTACACAGTAAAGTGGAGCTAAATATAATACATGAAAACACCTCTATTAAATTTTGTAGGTGGCACATAATCTTTTGTTTCATAGTGATGAATTAATTTAAAATGCATAATGCATATACACATATTGGGGTTGAAAACTACCACAAGGTGCTAATTGTAAAAATAACCTAGATAGATGTATAAATAGTGACTAGTGAATAAATACAATATATGCCAAAGCATTAATAAGTTGATTTTTTTTAAGAATAGTTTCCTTTTCTTATAACAGGTCTGTAGATAAAAGTATAAATCAATAAACATTTAATAATAAAATATTAATTCATCTTTCTATGCTACTTAACTAATATATCTAGTTTATATATCACATTTCATAAATAGTAAAAGGTCTTGGCTGTCCTCGGAGTACACACAAACACACATACATGTACAACATTTGTTTATGTGGTTTTTGCAATTAATATTTTATCCAAGACCCATATAGTGGTCCTTAATCCCAATAATAAATTTATATTATATAAAACACAAATTATATGAATAAATGTAAAGCTGTAAAATACATCCTTATTTGTGGTAAGTAGTGATGTCATTCCTCGTCTCCATTAACATTTATTTATAAGGTGCCACAAAACTCCACAGCATCAGAGAGTCAGTATAACTAATCATACAAAAACAAATCATACAAAGAAACAGAACAAGTAAATATTAGGTAAATTGAGAAGATATGAGGCAAAGGGTAGTGGGTGTAGGCTATGCAATAATGAAGAGCTGGGTTTTGAAAGATTGAAAGTTGCACGAGAGTCTGAGTACGGAAAACCATAAGTGGAGAGCAGCATATGAGAAGTCTTGGGGCAGGAGAAGGACCAGTCTCATTGTGGCATTTAAGATTGACTGTAGAGGGAATGAAAAGAAAACCTCATAGGAGGAAGTTGCAGTAGTCTTGGTGTGAGATAATGACAGTTAGTAAGGCTTTTGGTAACATCTTGAGTGAGAAAGTGGCATATTCTGCCAGCACGAGGAACTGGATATGCGGTTATTGCTGATGGTGGAGTCAAGGATGACAACAAGGCAGCAGGCATGGGGGACTGAGGAGCATACGGTGTTCTTAACATTTGACACTGGGAGGACATATAATGAACATGATGCATAGAGGTGGTAGTGGAGGCTGAAAGAGCATAGTTGAAGTAGTTTGGAAACAAAGAGGAGGAGAGAAACATGGTGGTAGGTGGTAAAAGATGTAGATTTAAAAGATGGTTTCTTGAGGATAGGAAACATTAGCATATTTTTAAAGATGGATAAGATGCCAGTGGTAAGAGACAAGTCAATATTTTCTGGCAAGCGTTGTACAGAGGAACGGAGGAGTTGAGAGGAATTTTGGTCAAGGGAACAGGTTGAGTTGCAAGAGGAAACTTTGTGCTCAATGTTCTGTCTTCACTATCATCATCATCATCTATTTATATAGCGCCACTAATTCTGCAGCGCTGTACAGAGAACTCACTCACATCAGTCCCTGCCCCATTGGGGCTTACAGTCTAAATAACCTAACATACACACACACACAGACTATGGTCAATTTGTTAGCAGTCAATTAACCTATCAGTATGTTTTTTTGGAGTGTTGGGGGAAACCGGAGCACCTGGAGGAAACCCATGCAAACATGTTGAGAACATACAAACTCCTCACAGATAAGACCATGGTTGGGAATTGAACTCATGACCCCAGTGCGGTAGGGTAGAAGTGCTAACCATTACGCCACCGTGCTGCCCCACTATAACTTACCTTGGGACTAAGTATAATCAGTCAGACAGCATAACCACTCCTACTTTAATAATCCAGTCTAGATGTGAAAATCTGATGAATTGAGTTTATTTAAGTAGTAAAGAACATGTAAAATCACAATATGTACAGCTATAATGCAATGCAAACATGAAAACATGGCATAAATGCATAACTTGACAGAATATCTTAGCGTCAATGCTGTGCTAAGTGGAGAGATTTACTGCACCTCTAACTTCTTAGCAAGTAAGATCTAAAATGGTGATCTCCTGTCATTACCTAGGATGCACTGAGAACTAACTACAGAGGCCTCATTGTTCAGTTTAAACTGACACTAATCTGTCCACTAGATGGAATTTACACAGAATACATGCATATGTAAAACTACAATGATTTCAGCATAACAATGGGAGATAAAGAACTGGGGGTAGATAGGGGAGTGGAGAAGGTGGGTTTGGGGTTTTGGATCTGGCGAGAGGAGATTTCTTGAATAATAGTGTCGATTTTGCCTTTGAAGTAGGTGATGTCAAAAGCACATCTAAAGCATTGAGGAAAGAATGTCTATCAGTATTGTTGGAAGATGACAATCTCTGGGCGAGACGAAAAGTGGAAATATGTGAAAGAAGTTTAGAGAAGGCAGTATCTTTAGGGTTGTAAATGAGAATTTTGAGATCTTCAAGATTGAGAGTGGGTATTTCAGTGGATGGCAAGTGAGAGAGCCATTCTTCAAGGTTGTCTGGGAATTTGGAAACCATGCCAGAGTGATGATAAATGACTGCAATGCAGAGGTAGGGTGGAAAGAAGAGACATAAAAAAACAGCCACTATTTAACTTAGGTGCAAAATAGAAAACTCATTTTCACCCCTTTCATTTTAACATGGTTTTGTCCAGGAGACTTAAGTAAGAAATTTCTTGCCTAAGTTCCTTAATGAATCAGGCCCAGTTACCTTAATATCAAATAAGCAAATCTGTTAGGTACAGAAGGCTGCTAGCCAATGAAGGATATTGCGATCTCTCAATTACAAAAGTACTGTGTTTGACCCAGCCTTCCTTCTGATATTTAGATTAGCATATTGCTTATCCATGTTCTGCACCCACCCTGACCTCTGGCCTGAACCTTGGTTATCTTTGTCTCCTGTCAGTGCTACCTACATTTCCTCTATTAATTTATTTGGCTTTGATGTTCTGGCAAAACAGTTACTCCTTCACATCTCATGGCCCTCTTTCCATTTCAGTAGTTAAAGTATGAGCAGCAAGTACCCCAATAATGTCAATGTCACCCTTACAGACTGTAGCGATTGCAAACCAGGGCACTGGGCTTTATAGATTGTATTAAACTATTAAATCTATTACATTTGATTATAAAAGACTATGTGCTGTAATTTAATTAAGGTGAACTATTTACAAATGAATGTGTGAGTGTAAATGTATGTAGAAGTGTTCACTAGTGTTATTGCGTAATATGCCCTTCCACGCTGTAGCGTGCTATCCGCATATTTTCAGATAAAGCCAATTCAATTGATGTTTATTAATTTAAAACGACCTCAATTATTTGACTTTCACATCTATTACAGAGTCCACACATTGTATCATGTTGGCCTATGTATATGTGTTCAAACCTATACTAAATAACTTCTTTGATTATAGATAAAAAAATATCCCAAGCGCTGTCTGTCTTTATCAAAGCAAATCTATTTGAGTGAGGTGCTGCCCTTAGGGATCTGAATGTTCTCTCCAACATTCACAATATTCTATAGCAAAAGATGGTTTCCCTGGCGCTCCACCACTTCAAAAATCATAATAATACTCCATAGAACTTGGATATATCTTTGTATGGTATTTATTAAAATTGCTAAAACATGTGCTTTTCTGACCAAAAGTAAAATTCCACACCCATGCGTGGGTTCTATTATCTGTTACTGTGGGCTAGATAAAACATAGGTACAATGAAAAAATTCATGTGTCATAAACTTTGCTTTTAATGTTTACAGCATTTGGTCAATGAGTGACTGTGTGATTTTTTTTCCTTTTGTTCTCCTTTGTGTAATGATTCTCCTTTTGTGTAAAGATTTGCCCCACAGTCATGAGCATCTGGTTTTTGGTGTGCTCTACTCAGGCTCTGTGGTACTCATTGTGTAAATCACCCTTTTAGAGGAGATAAGATAGCCTCCTTGTGCTTTCTGTATAGCACCATCATATTACACAGAATATTGAATCATCCACAACATTCAATGCTTCAATGGAGCTTACAGTCTACACATACAAACACACCCATTTGTTGAAGACAAATAACTTTGGAGAATCCATACAAATGTGAACTCAAGGGTAACCAAAGGCAAAGAGAAATTTTGAATTTTCATCATATCCAGAGGTCAAACTGCTTTATGTAGCGCTTTAAAACCAGAGTGCTAAAAGCCATCTGGTAAGCCAGGGGAACAGCATTCTAATTCAAATTGATGTATAACTAAGTGAGAACCTTTTACATTTGAAGTGCCTATATTCTTTGACCCTTCAAATCCCACCTCACAGACACGTTTACACCAGCATTGTCTGAAAGTGGTGTCTTAATATGGTATCTCTATTCAAAACCTTGTTTTGAACCAAGTATTATTTCCTGAAATATTGTATGGCTATTTACTCTGATTATATGTGTCGCTTTTCTTTGTCTTCATTTAATGGTAATCCATTTGTCTACTGAAGTACAAGGATAAGTGCAGATAAGAGTGAAGAGCAAGCATTATGTCAATACTTTAAAATCTTGACATTTAAAATAAACACACCCTTATAGTTCCCTTATTCACATAAGTTGTTTAACTATGCATAGAGGAGCAGCATAAATAGGGAAACTAACATACTAAGGCCATGTTGATTTAATGAGGAAGGTGAATTTATATATTATCATATAGTTATATAGTCCCAGCACACTCCACAGTGCTTTACAATTGCTTATACATGGTTTTGCAGCAGCACATATGAGCTGCTCACTAAAGGAATGAACAAAGCATATTATACTGGCAGGGTTCATAACCACATTTATACATACTTTAGATTATGAATTCATAAATCCGGTCTCATCATGTTTTAAAGCAAACTTTAAGTTGAAGTAATTTAAAAACAGTTTATTCTTATTATTTAATTCAGATCTAATAAATGTAAAGGTTGGTGAAAGGGAAAAATGTCATGATTAGAAGTTATAGAAAAGCAGAAGAGAAAAGAAAATTGAATATCTACTACTGTACAATGTTTAAAAACTGTTTCAAAGTGTGACAAAATCAAATATATGGAAACTGGAAATAGTATAATTATAGTACAATAGTACTAAAATCAAAATAAGTAAATAAAATAACTTTTTCATTATATATAAAAATGTGACTTTCATCAATGTGTTCATATTTTTATCCAAAGTGTTGTTGAATATTGGTGTATAATGTAAGTGTTAAAGGTTGAATATGTAAGTGTGTAAGGGACTAAATATTTGTTGGTTGTAATTTCAATATATTTTACTGTGCTCTAAATGTGAATTTATATATGGGCCATGTATAGTTGTGGTGGGTGTCCACGTGTAATAACAGTATTATGTGTAGGTAAATGATTAGATGTCTTGCTTATTTAGCATGGTGTTTTCCATCCTTAATTTACTGTCAACAACTATAAGCAAATAAAACCATAATCTTAAAGTACCAACAAAAACAATAGAAGCACCAATCAGCTGCCAACAAGCAGATGTTCAAGACTGTATACTCAGAATGTGATATAATAATCCCCTGAAATTTGTCTTTTTGGTACCAACTGAAGCATTTAAAATGTTTATGTAATGTTTGTATAATATACAATAGACGAATTGCAATAAAACTCTCATAGAGCAAAAAATTGGTTCTTTTACGGCCACTTACACCTAATCCATTCTGAGTATGTTGGCCATTTTTGTTTAAGGAGGCTAACTTATGGGGTAGGTGTCTACCAACCTTTTTAAAAATGCCTTGTGTGCTGCAACTGATGCAAAAAATAATAACTTAATAAGTTTAACTCTTCATGCATATATCAAAGATAATCACTGATTGCTGACACTGGTTCTAAGAGGGTGCAAAAATTAGCAAACTTGCAGTGAGGCCTATGATCCTACACCAAAATCCCTACTTAACAATGAAGTAGGTCTGTGTTTAGCAGGTCAGTAGCCGGAAACTACATGGTCCCATAAAAAAAGTGTGCATTTAATGGCCTATTTAGACACTAGACACTTCTAAGAAAGTTCACCGCCTTTACTTGACCCATACTGAACCCTGACGAGCTGTTCAAAGAACAAGTAGTTTTTGTTTGGTAGTTTTATTTGAGGTAATGGAATATAACTTTGACATAATTTATACTCCAGCAAATGTTACACTTTCCACCACTCTTGAGTCCCTACCTGACTCTCCAACCAAAAGCCCCCGACAATCATTTCCATTGCATCATCACTTGTGAAATTTACATTACTCCCACATTTTGTTTTACGTTACAATATGTGCTCCTTCTTTATTTACAAATAATGATGTAAAAATTGCTGTCTTCAACAACATTTTAAAAAAATGGAAATCACTAATAAAATTATTCACTTTATTGGTCCATTCAACCTTAAGCAATTCATTTGAGATTTTATTTTTTTTAAATATTGTATAGGAATGTTTAATCTTGGATATTCACACATTTATGAACCCGTGTGCAGTTATTTGCAGAGCATGCAAACAGAGGGAATCCAACAATAGAAAAATGCTATTTAGCAACCCCACTTCATAGAGTTCTCTCTGTGCATGCAATGACAATAGTTTGCTCTGTTTTATGGCTTGAAGACAGTTTGTAGCTCTTTGAATGCAGCTTTTCTCTATTCCTTTTATCTTCTTGTTCTGCTTTGATCTCTTGCTCAAACTAGCTGCCATGACGGCTTTTACCATTGCTTCAAATATGCGTTTTCCTCCTTTCATGCCCTCAATGGAAATATCCATTTCTGAGAGACATGCAAGAGTGTGTAGCCCACTCTCCTTCCCCAGGTACCCTGCAGTAGCTTTACGGAAAACTAAAAGGGTCTCCCTGTAGCTGAGTTTTCCATCAAAATCTTCATCCACTTTAATGATATCCTTAAGGCTCATGTCCTTGATCTGCTTTCTACCGAACTCCTTGAACTCTGAGTATTAGTTTTAAACCCTCATGCTCAGCTCCTTCCCCGTCCTCCATCCTCAGTAGGTGCAGCTTGGATGCCAGCTCATCTGCAGCAATAGTCTCAGTCTCCAGCTGACACCTGTAATGTTCACATGTTCCCAGCACCCATTATGTGACCCTACCATCTACTCCCAATATTTTAAATGATCAAAAAGAATGCATAAAAATGATTATGAAATGACGTTTTTCAGATGCAAATTATCATTAAACATGACTTACTATGACAGCTACAAACATAACATAATGTTAAAACACCCAATAATATCCAAGAGTTAAATATACACTTTTAGGAGCCAATCATCATCATCGTCAGCTATTTATATAACGCCACTAATTCTACAGAGAACTCACTCACATTAGTCCCTGCCCCATTAGAGCTCACAGTCTAAATTCCCTGACATATACACAGTCAATTAGTTTAATTCAAGTCTATCACTTTAGTCAATTGAATTGTCTTTGTTCCTTGCTTTTTGTCTGTTTAGCGCTACCAGATGGTGACCAGTACTGACAGGTAATCAGGTTTAGTTTGGGCATGGCCTCTAAACTCTACCTCCCATTCCTCCTCAACTCACATCCCCCTATTTTTGTTTTTATTAAATTTTTCCCTGCTGATAAAGTAAGAAAAAATTTGAACATACAAATTATGGACCTGATCTAGAGTTGGACGCAAGTTTTGCTATTCATGCACAGTAATATTCACTTGAGACCCCTTACGCCTTGAGACGGATTAGGAGCGTAAAATTACAAGGTAAGTACAATACGGGTGTGCACATGTAATTTAGACTAGGCTGAATCTATTGACACGCCTCTTAACAGGTGTACCTGCTGCAGCTCCTAAAAGCCTGGTGTATATATATCAGTGGTGATGCTGATTATTTTCAACAATAATAAAAAAAAACAGGGACCCCCCTAAAATAAATATCCAGCTCTAGTGATGTAGCCTAAAGCAAAAAGTGATGTGTACCTGCAAAAATGGTAACTAGCTCCAGACTATACCAGGCTGGACTGGTCTCAATATAACAGGGAGACCTACAATGTGAGTTCCCTGTATCATACTGTGAAACTGGTTTCAGCCTTGAAAGCAGGGCTGTAACTGGGCCGGAGCTGGCGATGCCGTCGTCCAGGGCGCAGCAGCCGGCCGCTACCTGCCTCTGTACAGTCAGGCTTTTTCTTTCACAGTGGAATGCATGTGCGTTCCACTAACAGGAAGTTCGCCATTTGCAACGCAAACTTGCGTTCCATATGCCGAACTTCCTGTTAGTGGAATGCACATGTGTTCCACTGCGGAAGTAAAAGGTCTCTCTCTCTGGTGGTTTCAGGGAACCCACCCGGGTGTGTGGTCCTCACAGTGGTCTAGCAGGGTCCTCTATTGTGGCAGAGGAGAGAATGACCTGGGGTGATCTGAGACTGAGCTGCAGGTTCAGCCAGGACAGTTCCCTCGGTGACGTCACTGTGTTTTGAGCTGTGCATTTGTTGATAGCAGCAGGTAATATTAATGTATCTAGGAATCCAGTAACATAAGGGACGTTTTTATTTTGTAGCCACCTGAAGTGAGGAGCCCACAGTGTTTCCATGGAAGTCCATACTGCCCAGAATGCACCCCGGGAACCAATGTTCATGTTTTCAGGACCTTTTATAGCAAGTTCTCCGGCTCTCAGAGGGTGACTAACTCGGCAACTCGGTGTGAGTGAAAAGGGGACTGATGATGGTAAAAATAGGTTCTCATAATATCCTCATATTCAGGTGTACTGTAAACACAATGAGCTGACGTTTGATAGCGTCCCTTCAAAAGAGTATATGTTGGAAATAGTAAAACACCTGCTGCTCCTTATATGACTACATGTATTGTGATTAACACAGTCACCCTGTTGATGTCATTCGTGCCAAAAAGAGAAGAACTCTGCTCAGAAAAGGTTTTCACAAGGAACTGATCTTATTAAACTGCAGATGTTCTCTCCCCCCCTCCCTCTTGCCCTCCCTTCCCCCCTCCGGCACATCACACAACAAAAGCACATGGTTGGTTTTGACCACAGGAAGACATTACTGACCACTTTTTGTGCTGGCCTCCTCACAGAAACCTAAGGTACAAAACAACTCTAAAATAAACTCTCTTTTCATGGCGGACTTCTGACAGACAAGATCATCCCAATCATCTCTTATCTCAACACAGTGGATTCCAGTACAAGTATAGCTGAGTATAATGCTATGATATAAATACTGTAGTGCTAGGAGATTGTTGCTATTAAGTAATGCTGTAAGACAAATGGCCAAAGTTACATTGCTGGAATACTACAGGTAGGTTAATTTAGTGTGAAGCAAAGTAGAGGACAGTTGTGTTATACATGCTGGGAAGCAGTGGGCTTTGTGAGAGAAAATTGTATAGTTCATGTGTTTTATATGGAGTTTGTACTTGTAAGGTTATGCAGTGCATTTATACTGGAAACTGAGAATGTGATGTATGTGATATAAATATGAAGATTGCGCATTTGTAGAAAAAGTGAGACTGCATAATTTGTTTCATTAGAGACATATTTCGTGGGAGTAAGAAGGCTGCATGGCAGAGTGTGATGAAGAGAGCCATTACTGTGGCATAATATGAACTGGGGGCATTACTGTGCCATAATATGAATATAATATTAAATATATATAGCCATCATGCATTTGCAAATATGTGTAACAGAATTCTTTCAGTAAAGTGCTAGCCACACCCCCACATTAGGTTGACCACACCCACTTGCCAAATGTCACTCCCACTTAGATAGGGGGCATCGGAGCCCTGTCTCGCCCAGGGCACTAAAATGTCTAGTTACGGCACTGCTTAAAAGAATGTAGCGGATCCCTCCAAATAGTGTTTAATTGCAAAAAGGAGAGACAAGATAAAAACCTCCAATATGTTTTTTTCTGTAAGAAAGTGTAAGTGCATTTCATACGATCGCATATGACCTCTAGGAGCTTCCCTTCTTATTTTAGCACTTCTTTAGCTTACAGAAAAACCCATATCTTTCCATTTGGACAGTGATATCATGCATTAAATCACCTCAAAAATTGTAAACATTTTAAAAATTATACAAAATAGATACAAACGGCGCTATGACACTATACCAGTACTAATATATTAGTAAAGTCCAATAGCTTGAACTGGTTCCTTCATATGTCACACTTCCCCTGTGCGGGCGGCTGCCAATCCTCTGAATCAAGCGGTGTAGCAGGAAAAAATCTAGAAAAGATGAAAGAGGAGGCGCACAATAGTGTAGTACAGTATATTAATGGAGCCAAAAAGAATCCAGAAAAGGAACCTAATCACCAGAGTAAAGTGAGCCAAAACTTTTCACCATGTGGATATCCACAGTGTCTGAAGTGGATAGAAATAGCAAAAATGGTAGGAAGTGACACAGAGCCACGTAGCAGTCAAGATAGTCCCATTAAGCAAAGTGCAAAAAATATACAGGTCACACTAGTGCAGAGATATGCGTACCAGAAACAAAAAGTGTTATGGCTTCTCTGGAGGGATATCCTGTAGACCGTGATGATGTAGTCAATCTTCAGCCATCATGGATTTAACCGATATGTTACCTCAATCAATATACAGAGGGACACAGATGTAGTATCCAAAAAAGTTCACATTTATTAAAAAAGAAGTAACTTACACATCCAGAAGCAGATGACAAGCCTATCTGATCAGCGATGGTAGTAAAACAGCAAAATCTCAACGCGTTTCGTCTGTAAACAGACTTCATCAGGAGCAAACACAAATATCTGTGTTTGCTGTGTCCCTCTGTATATTGATTGAGGTAACATATTGGTTATATCCATGATGGCTGAAGATTGACTACATCATCACGGTCTACACTCAGCCTTTCCTATGATCAGGAAGTCGTCCAAATAGTGAGCTATTCCCACGTGACCCGTTCCTGCCTGTATACACCAGTGCAGGAAGGTACTGAATGCTTCAAAATACGCACAGGACACTGCGCAACCCATCGGCAAACACTTGTCTACGTAGTAACCGTCTGGCAGACGAAAACCCATGAACCTAAACAACTCCGGTTGAAGGGGAAGCAAGCGAAAAGCAGATTCAATATAAAGCTTTGCCAACAAGGCCCCTGTCCCGAAGAATCTAAGTGTAAGGCTTCCTCAAATGACTGATAACTCACGGAACTGTCCATGGCTATGGCATCGTTAACTGATTGCCTATGGGGATGTGACAGGTGCTGTTTGAGCCTAAACTTCCCCACTGCTTTTTTAGGCACTACTCCCACTGGGGATATCACCAACTCTTGTATTGGTGGGGATCAAAAGGGGCCTGCTATGCGACCCAAATCCACTTCTTTCCGTACTTTCTCGGCTAAAATCTCTGGATAAACATAGGCTGACCGTAAATTCTTTTTTGCCACAGCCCTGACCGTAACAATTATGGGAAGAGGAAAACCGTAATTAAAACCTGAACTCAAAAACGCTGCGAGTTTCCTGTCTGGAAACAAGCGAAGCCACCTGTCCAGCTGCTGTGTCTGGACCGGCGATACTGCCTTACTGATTGGGCAGTGGCTCCCCCCTGCCTCTACCTGTCCCCGGCACGGCTCTCGTGCAATCTCTGGCTGGATGAGGTCCCCTGCATTTGGCACAGGAATGCCGATACCTACATGCATTCCCTCAAGCACATGTGCCACTGTTAAAGGCGAAGCACCTGTTTCTATTTTGTGCTGGGGAGAGCTACGTCTCCCCTGCATCCGAAACCTCTGCATACTGAGCTCCTGTCCCTCACTTTCCTTAGGCCGCATCATTTCCATCCACGTCTCCACGTCTCTACAATCAAAAGGGATTATGCGTTTCCCTTTGACCTTCTCCCGGAAGCTCTCGTCATACCTATGCCAGATGGTGCCCCCATCCTTTTTATAAATTTCCGTGATTAAATGTAGGTATCGCCATACGTCCACCGACGCCTCTGTGTAACGATACTTACCTTTCCTCGCTCCCCCGTCGCTCCGTCGGACCCGGAAGCCGCACTTCCGGGTTCGGCGGTCACATGACCGCCAGACCTGGGCGGGGAATTCAAATCTGGACTTACTATTTAAACAGCGCTCTGACACTCTAGTCTGAAGTGTCAGAGCAACTTACCTGTTCCTGGCTACTGATTCCTGTGTCCTCCTGGTTTCAGCTCCTTGTGTGTATTGATCTCCTGTGTACCGACCCGGCTTTCTGACCCTTCTGGATTCTGTTGCCCCTGTGTACCGACCTGGCTTGCTGACCTCCCTGATTGCCTGTGCTCCTGACCCGGATTGTCTGACGCTCCTTCCTCTATACGTTTATCTGCCATCTCTGTGTACCGACCCGGCTAGCTGACTTCGCATCTGTTCTGGTGACCCGTGTACCGACCCGGTTTGATTGACTCCGAGATTGTCTCCCGAATCTGTCTGCATTGCCTACCTGTGTACCAACCCGGCCTGTCCGACTATTCTCATCCTGCTCCTATTCCGCTGTACTACATCTTGAGGCAAACCTGAGGACCGCGACCTGCGACTCCTGGCAGCAAAGCCCATCCTGCCTTGCGGCGGTTCTTGGTGAATACCAGGGAGATCGTTAGACTCCGCACCTCAGGTAAGCCAGCGCTAATCAAGGTTAGTAGTGTATCCAGTAATCCGTTACAGTTTGCTCTGACCATGGACCCAGCGGCTAAAGATCTACTGGAGCATTTAGTGGGAAGAATGGACAAACAGGAGGCGAACCAAGAGCAACTTTTAAAATTCCTTCAGAGTTTATCCACTCAGCTGGACGTTGTTCAGAACACCTTAGTGGCCACCGGACCTCCTGCACCAGTGATTGCGGCTCCGGACCCCCCTTCTGCAGCAGCAGCTTCTTTCTCCCAGTTGCGGATACCTAATCCGCCTAAATTTGATGGAGATCCTAAACTTTGCAGAGGATTCCTGAACCAATGCTCCATTCAATTTGAACTGTTGCTGGGGAATTTCCCTTCTGAGAAGGCTAAAGCGGCCTATGTGATATCACTGCTCTCTGGTCAAGCTTTGGCGTGGGCATCCCCGTTATGGGAGCGGAATGATCCTATCCTGCATAATTTCTCCACCTTCTTGTCCACTTTTAGAAAGGTTTTTGACGAGCCAGGAAGGGTCTCCAATGCAGCTGCTGGGTTGTTGCGTCTCCGCCAAGGGAACCAGTCCGTGGGTTAGTGTGCTGTACATTTCAGAACCATGGCCTCAGAACTCTGTTGGAACGATGAGGCTCTTGTGGCTACATTCTGGCAGGGTCTTTCGGATCGGATCAAAGGTGACCTGGTGTCTCAAGAACTCCCTGCATCTTTGGATGATCTCATCTCCCTCAGCGTTAAGGTTGACTTACGTTTCAAGGAGCATAATTCTGAGAAGGAACAGTCTCGACGCAGTATGATCCGTTTAGCGCCTAACTTCCAAACACCTGTTCTTCCGCCTGAGGAACCGATGCAATTGGGAAGGACCCGCCTATCGGCCAAAGAGAGAGAGAGGAGATTTCGTAATAAGTTATGTTTATATTGTGGAGAGAGCAGTCACCTTCTGAACTCTTGTTCCAAACGTCCGGGAAACGACAAGGCCTGACGTGTTCGGGAGCAGTATCGTTGGGCCTCCTTTCTCAGTCTCCCTCAATCCATTATAATAATGATTGTCTCACCATCCCTATTTCCTTACGGTCAGGACATCATACCTTTTCTCAGTCAGCCCTCCTAGATTCCGGGGCTGCAGGGAACTTCATTTCTGCCACCTTGGTAAGGCAATTCTCCATTACCACGCAAGCATTGGAACAACCTATCTCCCTTTTAGCCATCGATGGGGGAAGAATTCCTGAAGGATCCATCCTTGTACGCACCACTCCTCTTCTTCTTCAAATTGGAGCACTCCACCAGGAGAGTATCTCCTTCTTTGTGATTCAGAAATCTACCAATCCAGTCATCCTTGGACTACCGTGGCTTCGTCTCCATTCCCCGAATATTGACTGTCAATCTGGTCATATCTTATCTTGGGGACAACATTGTTTTTCTCATTGCCTTTCTAAGGTGGTTCCTCGAGGAGATTCCAAATGCCACAAGAGATTACCCTTGGCCCTTCTTCCTGAGCCCTATCAAATCTTTGCCGATGTCTTTTGTGAACAAGAAGCTACGAAACTCCCTCCACATAGAATTTGGGATTGTAGCATCGACTTGATTCCTGGTAAACCAGTACCTCGAGGCCGAGTGTACCCTCTCTCCGTACCCGAGTCCAAGGCTATGGAGGACTATGTCCACGATACTCTGAGAAAGGGCTTCATCCAAAAATCTTCTTCCCCTGCTGGAGCAGGCTTTTTTGTGAAAAAGAAAGACGGGGGCCTCCGCCCCTGTATCGACTACCGAGGTCTAAATGCCATCACCGTAAAGAATCGGTACCCCTTACCATTAATCTCTGAATTGTTTGATCGGATTAAAGGGGCTACCATCTTCTCGAAATTGGACCTCAGAGGAGCCTATAACTTGGTGCGTATTAAGGAGGGAGATGAGTGGAAGACTGCCTTCAACACCCGGGACGGTCACTTTGAATATTTAGTCATGCCCTTTGGGTTGTGCAATGCTCCTGCTGTGTTTCAAGGTTTTATGAATGAACTCTTTCAAGACCTATTGTATCAGTTTGTGGTCATCTACCTAGATGATATCCTAATCTTCTCCCAAGATTTGGTATCGCATCGCAAACATGTCCTGGAAGTCTTGTCTCGGATCAGGGAAAACCATTTATACTGCAAACTAGAAAAATGTACCTTTGAACAAAGACAGGTTCCTTTCTTAGGTTACATCATTTCTGGCACAGGATTGCAAATGGATCCCACCAAGTTAAAGGCCATTCTAGATTGGCCTCAACCCTCTGGTCTGAAGGCTACACAACGGTTCCTAGGCTTTTCCAATTATTACCGCCAGTTTATTAAAGGATACTCTACTCTTGTGGCTCCTATTACTGCCCTGACCCGGAAGTCTGCGAATGCCAAAGTATGGTCTGTGGAAGCTACTCAGGCCTTTGCTACCTTAAAATCTCTCTTTTACTCGGCTCCCATCCTCCAACAACCTGACTGTTCCCGTCCTTTCATTCTGGAGGTGGACGCATCCTCCGTAGGTACAGGAGCAGTTCTCTCTCAACGAGATTCTATGGGTAAACTACGTCCATGTGGTTTCTTTTCCCGTCGCCTCCTACCTGCTGAGAGGAACTACGGCATTGGGGACAAGGAGCTCCTGGCCATTAAATTGGCTCTTTTTGAATGGAGACATCTCCTAGAAGGTGCTCAGTTTCCCATTACTATATACACCGATCACAAGAACTTGCTATATTTGCGTACTGCTCGCTGTCTAAATCCTGGGCAGGCAAGATGGTCCTTATTCTTCTCCCGATTCGATTTCAACATCTCTTTCCGTTCTGGATCTAAGAATATTAAGGCGGATGCTCTTTCCCGCTCATTTGATCCTGCTGACTCGGAACCATTGGAGGAAAATAAATTTATTCTGGACCCTAGCCGAATTTTGGCAGCAACACATCTCAAGAGAAGCTGTCCCCCAGACAAGACCTTCATTTCTGCTAGAGGCTCTTCTACTCCTTATACATATTATGTTTCCCTCCCTCATACATTGTCATATTTTAAGATGAATGGAAGGAAGGAGGCAAAGAAGGTAATCAGATGTGCAAAGGCACAAGCTGAAGAGAAAATTACCCAGTCATGGGTGCAGCTGAGGGGGCTGGCACAGGAGACGGAGGCAGGTTGTAGCAAGTTGGGAGAACACTGATTTCCAGTGATCTGAACTTCTGGAGCCATAAGGACCAGACATCAAGGATTCTATATAGGATGTCGGGAATCTAATTACAGATAAGCTGTTTATTATTCGTTTTTTGGTACGAGGCCAATTCACTTGTTTATCACACTGAGAAGACTAATTGTTGGTCATTTAATACACTATGCGTGGCGCTTCTCTCCTTTTGTCTTTTAGAAATATTTGAGCACTTGCAAATGAGTGCTTTTTTTGAGGAGCTGCCTGCTGCGTAAATCTGTATGTTTTTATATTTATATTGTGTATGAGGTACACACATATACATAAAATATTGTCACAATTTGGTGTTTTTCTATTAATGCACTAAGCGCCTTTTGCTTATTATTTTTATATATATATATATATATATATATATATATATATATATATATATATATATATATATATATATCAGATGTTAAGTAACCATTCTAGTTATATTTCTGACAATCTTACAAGAAAATAAGTTGACATTAGTAGATATCCTAAATATTAGATCCATACTTTGATGATCATTAGACTCTATCAAAACTAGAATCTTCACAGAAAACAACTTCTATGATTGTTTTTAAAACAAACATAGGGCAAAAGATATCAACAAATAAACATCTATTTGTCTAATTTGAGTATTTCATATAATATCATTGAGTTCAAGAGATTCATTCAGACCTGCAGGATACAGTGTGTCTAAGAGATAAATCCAGTATACCTCCTGTTTACATAATCTTTTATATATCCCATAATATCTGGGAGCGATATTCCCCTGAGTTGTATAATATTCTATGCATATCAAAGAAGAGGAGCGATTATGTACAGTTGCTGGACTGGTATATACACAATTCGCATAGCGTGTAGGTGCACCTACTCCGCTACAGGTTGAATTTGGCACTGATATTAGCACACATGTGTTTCTATTGCATTTACCATTTTTGGGTTTTTAATATGTTTTAATAAATACTTTTATAATTGTATACTGTGTGCATGAGTGTTTTTGTGGCAGACCCGGTTATACCATCGCATATTTTGGTTGTTAAAGAAACCAGCAGCCACAAGTGGTGAAAGTTACAACAACAGGTAGGAGACAGCAGGACAGTCTGCCAACTGTCCTGAATCTGGTCTGGCAGTCCTGAATTTGGATAACTCTCTCGCGTAGTCAGGATTGGGACCGTCTACAAGGACAGTTGTAAGGTATGTCCTGCTTCACACTGTACTGTTCGTGAAGGCAGAGCTGCGTGCACCAAACAGTAGTGCACACTGTATTGCCTGTGTATTTGTATAAAATGATAACCATGTAACATCATAGGGGCCCCCCTGACTAAAGTGCTCCGGGTCCCCAGAGCTTTAATCCAGATCTGTCTGGATTTCAGTAAGGCTTTTGGCGCTGTCCCACATCGCAGACTGTTAAATAAACTTGAAAGCTTGGGATTGGATTCTAAGATGGTAGAATGGATAAAATCTTGGTTGCAGGATAGAAAACAGTTATAGTAAATGGAGTGCATTCACAGGAGGGAAAGGTTACCAGTGGAGTACCCCAAGAATCTATATTTGGACCAGTGATTTTTAATATCTTTATTGGAGACATTGCAAATGGTATTAAAAGGAAAGTATGCCCTTTTGCAGATGACATAAAGATATTCAACAGGGTAGACACACCAGGAGGGGTAAAACAAGAGTGGAAACTACAGTTTTAATGCAAAAAAATGCAAAATCACGCACTTGGGTCTCAAAAACCCAAAGGCTAAATATAATATTAATGGCACTATAATGGAAACTACTGAGTAGGAAAGAGATCTAGGAGTCACTATTCAGGTGACTTAAAGGCAGGTAAGCAATGTAACAAAGCAATAAGGAAGGCAAGTCAAATGCTTGGTTGCATAGGGGGAGGAATCAGTAGCAGAAAGAATAATAATGCTACTGTATAGGTCATTGGTATGGCCTCATATAGAATATACTGTGTTCAGTTCTGGAAGCCATATCTCCAGAAGGATATAAATACGCTAGAGACTGTACAAAGAAGAGCAACACAAAATGGTGCATGGCCTACAGCCCTAACTTACCCAGAAAGACTATGATCTTAATATGTATAGTTTGGAGCAGGGAAGGGAAATGGGGAACATGATAGAAACTTTCAAATATATCAAGGGTTTAAACAAGGTACAAGAGGGAGACATTCTTCAAAGAGAGACATATTAGAAAACGAGGACATGCACTGAAATTGGAGGAAAGTAGGTTCAGAGGAAATTTGAGGAAATACACAGAAAGGGTAGTGGATAAGTGGAATAGCCTCCCATCAGAGGTGTTAGAGGCTAATACAGTAGAGGGCGAGTTAGGTGTTTCTGAAAAGTGATACAAGCTGGCTGCTATGGTGATAACCCAGTCCAGCTTGTGAGAGCTGATGTGAAAGCTGAGGACCTTGGAGAAGGAGGTGCTCTGTGTAATCTTTACACCCCACACTACAGAGTGACAGGTGGTTACATAATGGCACCCAACGAGGGGCTCAAGCACAACAGATGGAACAAGTGCTTGCAAGACACAGGGATCGAGTGCAGTACACCTAGCTATAGTAACACCCTTGGGGCACCATGTCTGACCGACTCTAGGTGCCAAACAGAGACCAAGTGTAACAACATGGAGGAGACATAGGTTTTTGCGGAGTAATTCTGTCTGGGACAGTATATGGAGCAGCAGTGTGCTCGTTGCTGGGACTTGTAGTGCCGCTAAACCCAGCTGAGTGGGAAGCAAGAAGAAAGTTCAATGTGTGAGGTGTAATTACAATACAGTCTGTATATTGCCCTTCCTGAGCATTATGGGGAGCAAAGAAAGGCAGATCAGCCATATTGGAGAGAAAGGGGAGAAGGCAATTCTGCTGGCCAAATGCCACCACTGCTTATATTGCTGATATGAAAGTGGGGGGAAATGTATTTGTTGGGAGGGTCCCACGAGAGCCACCTGTCTCTTTACGACGTAGGAGGGGGGAGACAAGGGCAGGTGCTACCTTGCTTTGACATAAAGACACATTTGAATGTACATTGACAAAAAACAACAGAGTACACCTTTGACTCACATGTTTACATCCATTGGGGGTATTGTGGGGTATGCAATGTGAAATGCGCTTTATATTCATACTGCCATTGTATTGATATGCTGTATTCACCTTACATTTTAATCTTTTATGCAAAAGTAATGTAGAAAAATGTCAAGGTTACATGTGTGCATGCATATGTGAGTTGGGTGTGAGTGTAATTAGCTAGGCAGCCCCACTAAGGTGTAGTTTAGGGCACCCAGCTAATCATGGGAGAGTGTAATGCCCCCTAGTGGCGTTTTACTAAACCCTGCACCCCAGTCACCTAGAGGGCAAGTAATACCACTTTCATACTGCCGCCCCGGCAATATCCCGGGTTGTTAACCCGGGATATTGCCGGGGCACAGGGCAGTATAGATAAGAAGATTCCCGGGTCAGCGGGTTCATACTGCACCTGCCCGACCCGGGTTTTAGAAAAAAAAAAGTGTAAAAAAATGTTTTAATTAAAAAAAAATACATAACAAATGTTTACTTAACTTATTTTCAGCCAGCGGTGTCTCCGGTGCGTTGCCGGCTGTCAGGGGGAACTCTGGGTACTAAAATGACGTCATTTCAGAAATGACGTCATTTTAGTACCCAGAGGTCCCCCTGACAGCCGGCAACGCACCGGAGACACCGCTGGCTGAAAATAAGTTAAGTAAACATTTGTTATGTATTTTTTATTAATTAAAATCATTTTTTTTTACTTTGCCATTTTTTTTTTATACAGTATGAATGGTGAGACCCGGGAATTACACGGGTTGCACCATTCATACTGCAGGCGAGCGGGGTCCAACCCGGGAATTACCCCTCGCAAAATCCCGGGTCTAAGTCCCGGGATTTTGTGGTTGGACTATTCATACTGCACCAAGACCCGGGTTTTTCAGCGTGCCTCTGCAAAAATCCGGGTTTTTGGTGCAGTATGAATAGGGTATTAGATGTTTCTGAAAAGTGATATAAGCTGGTTGCTATGGCGATAACCCAGCCCAACCTGTGAGAGCTGATGTGAAAGCTGGGGACCTTGAAGAAAAAGGTGCACTGTGTAACCTTTGCACTTCACACTACACAGTGACACAGGAGGCACAAGTTTTAAATATGAGTCTAATGATTTCTTGTTTAGAGGGGCAAAAATGATTATTAATTATCTTACGGGTGCCAAATTAATTTATGAAAAATAAGTGAATCACATTTCATTAATGATTATAAGTAAGGATATTGTTATATTTTATTATATTATAGTGGCATACTATTTTATTTACCAGTGGGGCAATAATTACTTTTTCTGATGTGGCAACACTTTATATTTCCAAAAGGGGACACCATTTACAGTAAATACTTGTGATACTACAAGTGGTAGCACACACTTGTGCCCATGTGCATGCTGCCACAAGAATGTACTTTAAATGGTGTCCCCATCTGGCCGCAGAGATTTGCATCCATTCTGCCACAAGACAATCAGCGAGGTCAGGCACTAATGTTAGGCATCAAGGCCTGGATTGCAGTCAGCGTTCTAATTAATTCCAAAGATGTTTGATGAGATTGAGGTCAGGGCTCCTCCCACACCAAACTTGGACAATTATTTTTTGATGTTGTGTACCGGGGCATAGACATTTTAAAACAGGAAAGGACTTTCCCCAACTGTTGCTACAAAGTTGAAAACACACAATTATCTAGACTGTCATTGTATTCTGTAGCATAAATATACCCGAGTCTCCTTTCAGAATAATTTTGTCTCAGCAACTTGCTTAAGAACTAAGCTATGCCACATCTCTGATTATCTAATTGCATCCTGTGGATACTATCTGCTGATTCCAAACAGTATTATGATAGGAGAACTAAGCAATAGCAGCTTTGTTATGATTTAAAAAGCTAACAACTTGTAATGTCAGCTGGATCTGAAACTAAGCGGCTATAATTAACCAGTGTAACCATTTTGCTGTAGGAGTTGCTTAAACAATATCAGAAAAGGATTATAATTAATTTGAACCAATATATTTTTTCCAGCAATTACCGATATGGGACAATATTACTGGAATATCAACATATTTATGTCAATTATTGCTTATTTGGAGGTTGACTCCCACTAAGCTGATTATTTAAGAAAAGGTGTGCTATTACTATATATAAGTAAAGAATAAGAGTATGCATGGCAAGTTTTAAAACACTATTTTCACTTTTTCACATTTATATTTTGCTGCTTTTTAGAATCAAACTTTATGTTTTATTCCAATTACTTGGTACATGTGCATTTCAAATTAGAGACCCAATACTAATCAGTGCACCTTTAAGATCCAGTCCTTTTTTCTCTCTTTTTTGTTTACTTCTGACCTCTCTATCATAGCCAGCATAGACTTTTTCAGCAATTTGTGCTACAGTAGCAATTTGTGCTACAGTAGCTCTTCTGTGGGATTGGACAAGACGGCCGAGTCTTTGCTCTGCATGTGCATCAATGAGCCTTGGAAGCCCATGACCCTGTCGCTAAATCACCAGTTGCCCTTCCTTTGTTCACTTTTGATAGATATTAATCACTGCATGTAACCAACAATAATTTGAGACTTTTCAGGGGCTGTCAGTATTTCATACAGAGATAATAAAATATACTTTCCCAACTTTCTGGGCTCATTCGTTCCCACATTGTGTATTCCCCAAATCCGATTCATATAAAATCATAATAGTGTGATACTGTATGGATAAATGTAATAGCAACAAAAAATCCATAAATAATGGTTCAGAAAATATGTATTCTTAATCAAAATTCTTTCCACAAAAGTGCTTTCTCCATATTGTGAGCCTGAAGTTTTTTCAAAATAACGGTGATTCACCCCGACGTGCTCCCCCTAATGTCAGGCTACTCATTAAAACTTTATTTGAACAGGCACTTCAATGTCAGACTTTGTCTCCCCTTCCTCACTCATCATCATCATCATCACTTATTTATTTATATAGCACCACTGATTCTGCAGCGCTGGACAGAAAACTCATTCACATCAGTCCCTGCCCCATTGGAGCTTACAGTCTAAATTCCCTAGCATACACGCAGACAGACAGAGAGAGACTAGGGTCCATTTTGATTGCAGCCAAATAGCCTACTAGTATGTTTTTGGGAGTGTGGGAGGAAACCGTAGCACCCGGAGAAACCCAGGCAAACACGGGGAACACATACAAACTCCACACAGATAAGGCTATGGTCGGGAATTGAACTCATGACACCAGCTCTCCTCTTTTGTTGGATCAATGCCTCATCATATATTGTCCACCATACATCGTATATAAAAAATGTAAAAGAAAAAAAAATAACTCTAGGGTGATATCGGTTTTTTAAAAAAATATACATTTTCTTTAATCACAAAGTATTACACTCACATTACTGCAACATTAAAATGCATATAAAACAACATGTGCAAACACTCCTACCTATTCAGATGAGGATACAAAACCAGTGTACAGATTTAATTCAAAGGGACCTGAAGATGTCCTTAATGTCCTCATCTTAAGATGGTAATCAGTAGGAAAATGTATGTAGATTTAAAAGAATTCAGTATGGCATTCAGCTTACTCCAACCTGTTTCTACTTAAACAGTCACCTTGACAAAGACTGTGTGTATACTTACCTATAAAAGCATTGTGCAAGTATTGCAATATGTGGAACTAATATTACCTGTATTTAATACATAGTACAGCTTTAATAATGTCTCAGGTGAGTGCAGGGGACTTCTAAATTTCCACTTCCACCACTTTATATCAGATATAAATATAGTAGTAGTTCACTTCCTTGCAGTGCTTATACAAAATGCAAGTATAAAATGCATAGTAAACAATTAATAGTTCATGATAATGATAGAGTGAAAATAAAGAAAGAGAGTACTCCATATATTAATGAATATATTTACTGGATTATATACCTTGTGTGGCACAAAATCCATTTTAGTATATGTAAGAATTCTGTTCCTTGGATCAAGATAGCGAGCCATTTTCTGTTGAGAGTCACCAAAGCCTTGTAAGAGGGTGGCATCTTTAATTATTATATTATGAAATCACACTGCTTGTTATTATTGTAAGTAATAATAATTTATTTAGATTATAAATTTACATTCATATGTATAATTTTGTATGTCGGTTGATTGCTGCACACCTTTTAGTCTTTTGCTGGGTGTTCCTGTAATTAAAGACTGTATAAGCAGCTTCCGCTTGGTGCCAAACCAACCCCCTGACAAAGTCCTGTGTGACGAAATAAGTGGGACATAGCCTGGTGTTCTCTCTTAACTTCAACTGCTTCACAGAAGAAAAGAGAGTAACAGTATACTGTTTGCTTCCTATCCTTGGTGCTAATCTGAAGTGATTTTATTTTTTATTTTTCTAGCTAGCTTAATAGACATAATTTATACACATACAAGTTTATAAAATAAAATTGGAATTTTATATATTTAAAACATTTTCCTATTCTCCTTGCATAATTTAATTGTATAATAAACTTGGGGATTAAGCTGCAATGGTTTACAGTTTCCTCAATGATTTTACAGTATTTAAGTGAGATGAAAGCTCTGGCATTGGGAAGGCAGACAGGCCTGCCCTCTAGTGGCAGCATATCTGAATAAGGGCTAATTTAGAGATAGCAGCAAAGCAAAAATAACCCCAAAAGGTGCAAATGTGCTCCTGGACAAAACATTTGCAATGCAAGTGCTGCAAAAACTTTTTTTTTGCATGTAGCAAGAATAATGTCTGTTTTTGCATATAGCAGACAAATACTGGACAGCTTTATTTTTACACTGCAATTTAGAGTTGATCTAGGACACGCAGCCTCCCAAATCTAAAGCTGTTCACATATTTTAAATTTGTCCCTCCTGCAGGGCATCATATTTTTACCAAATTGCAAACTTTTTTATTTTGTTCCCAACTCTAAATGAGGCCAATTTATTTTTAAAAAACTGTTTAAATGCAGCACTAATCTGGATACTATTGTCCTTGGGGCTGTCTTTATGTGTGAAATCTTACATCTTTATAAATTTAGTTTGTTTTTATATCAGTTTATCTGAAAACAGTAAATTTCTTTCTCTCCTACATTTAACAAAAAAAGTGTCTAAATGATAAGTAGTGACTGTTTACATCCAACACATCCAAGATTTTGTAAACATATCACTGTTTTACATAGCTAAAATGTTCCTTTGATCTCACGTAAGACAATATTGCATTCAAAGGTGTACAAGCTCCACTCCATGAAGCTCATATCCCATGTTGTTAGGATAACCAACCATATTACTAAGGTATCCCAACATTCCACAATGGTTAAATGCCACCCAGGTCCAGCCACAATTGCATAAAATCTTCAGCCTATAATATGAAAGTCCAGAAAAACAGGCACACCGGTGCACAACTAGGCTCAGAAAGTCACAACACAGGACGTCAACAGCATTAGCAGCAAAACACCATGTTTTTAATGCTTAAAAATAAATATATCACAAAACAAAAATATTTCTATAGTCTAAAACATCAGAGATTATATTTTGTGTGATACCGTTTTGGACTGTTTAGCATTATTTGAAAGATGTTAGCAAGATTGTGTGTCTTTTAGTTAGTTACATCTTGCAGGATGAATGGTGGAGATCAAAACACAATTCTCTCAAATTCAGGAATTTGTGCTTAGACAATGCACTGAAAAGAGTTTTTAGAATATTACAATACAAATTGCAGGATCATTACATTTTAATTGTATGATTACAGCAGATACATTTCTATCAGTTGTAACCCAAAACTTTTGGATAATTTTTTTTACCAAAAATAATCAGATTATCAATGGATTTGGTCATCTACATTTGATTTTATTGGATTTACTGTCACCCATAACTGTTAGTATTTCAATAATTTGAATAAAAAAAATAGAGCTAATGATTACCTAGGTATCCCAAACTTTCTCAGTTCGAGGCATCCTTAAGGTATCCATATTTTTTTCAAGGCACCCCTAAGCCAAAATAATTACCAAGTGGTCTCCCGCCTTGCTTACCGCCGGCCCTGGCCGCAGCACCCCTGTGAGATGATTGGGAACTGCTGGATTAGACTGTAATATATGTGGCCAGCATTGATTGTTGACTGTAAAAAACGGCAATGCCACATAAATTGGTATTGATGGCTCTCTGTTCTGCTCGTCACTGAAAAAACCCCATATCTCCCATTAAAACACTGCCCATCGTGTTAAATGTTTACATAAAGAGAGATGTGAATACTTGTATAAAAAAACTGTGAATTAAATGTTTACATTTATCAATGTCAGGGGGAGCCTTTAACCATCCTCTAGCACACCGCACATCCCCCAACTGTCAGTCACCACCACTCCTTAGACACTGCCTTCACCCAATCATCATTCATTTCCTCCTGTCAGTATGAGAAGCCCATCGGTGAGGATCACTTGTGCTATACAGACACTATATGTATAGATACCAGAAGAGAAAGAACCTGTGCCACAAGGCACTCTAAGGACTCATGAAATTATTTAAAATTGTATTTTTATTAAAACTTTATTAAAAGGAAAACTTTATTATGTCGTTGTAATATGCCCTTAGTTGGGCTATATCCCATTAGCGAAATATTAAAATAGGTAACTAAATAAAGTGAAAAAATAATAAATAATATAACTCAAATCAAAAGGTGCAATAAAATAGCAGATAACTGCTAATCTGAGCTACTGTCTCAAAAATCGTTATATAATATATATCTGCTTGCACATGGAAGTCATACAGTGAATAGGATGTACATATGAGGATCAGATTCAATTTATATAATAGCCAGAATCTGGTATGTAGGTAGCTATATGAGACCAAATGTCTATTAGTTACCAATGTCCCTTAGTACTCCTTAGTATGAAAGCAATGAGCCATTCTAAGGAACAGAATTGATATTAATCGCTTCTCTGGGCTTTACATCTAAACTTTATACTATCGAATACTCGAAACAGTGCCCGCTAGCCTAGTTTCAGACTTAAGAACTCACCCAGATGGTATAGATGATTTGTAACTTAATATGACTAACAGCCACCCAGTTAAACATGTACTGAAGGTTTTCTGTACTGCTCTTAATTTCAAAGTTTAATATATGAGACATTGGCCACTAAAAGACATTTGGTCTCATATAGCTACCTACATACCAGATTCTGGTTATTATATAAATTGAATCTGATCCTCATATGTACATCCTATTCACTGTATGACTTCCATGTGCAAGCAGATATATATTATATAACGATTTTTGAGACAGTAGCTCAGATTAGCAGTTATCTGCTATTTTATTGCACCTTTTGATTTGAGTTATATTATTTATTATTTTTTCACTTTATTTAGTTACCTAGTTTAATATTTCGCTAATGGGATATAGCCTAACTAAGGGCATATTACAACAACATAATAAAGTTTTCCTTTTAATAAAGATTTAATAAAAATACAATTTTAAATAATTTCATGAGTCCTTAGAGTGCATTGTGGCACAGGTTCTTTCTCTTCTGCTTTCAATGCATACCGTTTACCCTGTGTGAGTGCACCAATTTTGAGTGACAATGAATACATTTCTATGAAATACTTATATATAATTATAAC